>NW_028301539.1:16117500-16242500 GCF_042242905.1 Orbicella faveolata
TAGAATTAAAGGAGCTACGTCACAGTTTATGCATCTTGAAAAGTTTAGCCTAAATTGTTCAATTCGTCGTTTGTAACCCGTGTTAATCTGCTCCATCCTTAACCATCCTTGTTCCTTTATGGTTTATTAATATCTCTTTGGTACTTTTCTTTCTTGGTGAACTATTATTTTTAGGTTTCCTTCCACTTAAATTTGATCTTTTACGTGGCTAAATTATCTCAGAATACTGTGACTGAGCTCCTTTTAAGTCTAGTACACTTTCGGGGAGAATTAATTACTTATCTTCTATTTAACTTTTGCAGTTTTACGAAAGAACTACGAGACATCGCAAATGGTGACGCTTTGCACGATTCGAATTGTAACGTTATCGAACAGCCTGCTTTGGAAGAGACAGCAAATCAGTCACCAGTCGATATCGGGCAGAATGAAAGCGAAGTTCACCAGAAAGACTCCAATTCTCCGGTGGAGTTGTACAAGAACAACGAAGTTTTAACAACAAACAACAGGAGTGAAGACTCGTCAGAACAAAGTCCTGTGAACTTCTCTTCACCTGTGAAACCCACATCGCTTGATGGCGTGCTCAAACTTCTTCAAGATCAGCAGTTAATTCAACATCTTGGACAACAGAAATTTCACAAAGTTAAAAAGGCTCAAAGAGCGTGGCAGAGGTCAGCGGCTGCGGCTTTGAAGGAGCATCGTTCTGGGTCTGTTACCCCGGATGTGGAGAAAAGCGAACCTGCTTATCAAGAGGAAGCAAGGCGCAGGACCTTGTCAACGTCATCGACGCAAGCAGCACGTAAAGAAATTGGTTCCTCTCCATCACTGCCTCGCCTAGGTGCTAATGAAATTATAGAACAGTTTGAAAAACTTGCTGAAGAAGAAAGATTAAGAACTTTGAAAAAGGAAACTTTGTTAAAGAAGCGTCGAAACTCACTCACGCTTGAGAAAGATGTACTGAAAAGAAAGATGACCAAGGGACAAGAAAAGAAAAACACCGTGAAGAAGCTTCTTAGTAAAGATGAAACAGCGAGCAACGAGGATAGGCAACGCGTCGAAGAAAGGCTTCAACAAGTCAATCAAGAACTGGCAACCATTGAAAGAAACTTGATGGATAACAAAATGAGCGAAGCGCAAGCTTTGGACAACATCAACGTCATGAAAACAAAGACGGTGCGAAAGCACTCTTTTGTCAAACCCACTGGGAACAAAATGTCGGCAGATGAGAGGCGCAGTGAATTTAAAACTTCTTCCGAATCCACTTCCTCTCAGGGGTCTACAGAGGAAAAGCTCGAGAAAGATTCAGCCAATGCTCCACAGACGCTCGAGGCTGCACGCAAACAGAGCACTGCTGTATCATTGGCTGTCCTTGAGAAAGAACTCAGAAAGATTTCGCCGGTCGGCGGCCGAAGAATACCCCTCGCGGGTGAACCGAGACACGGTAGAGTCTCATTGTCTTCTGAGGGATCTCAAGAGGACTCTACTGTAAGGGATTCACCAATCTTCAGCAAGAAAACAGCTGTGGAAAAGCGAGTTTCAGTTGGCTCGGAGGGCTTCGCTGGCGATCAGTCCTCTCTTTCAAGGCCTAAAGTATCGGACAGCGCCGAGTTAAGACGGAAGAAGTTTTCCGCTTCCGGTTCCAGTGTGGCATTTCACAACGTGTCCGTTGAAATTCCGACTGAAGACGAAAACAAGCACGATGACGAGAAACCAGGAGGTCACAGATTGTCTACCTCGTCGGAAAGGAGCTTTGCTGAAATGTCTCGCAAGTTGTCAGTTAACTCAGAAAGAGGTTTAGACGAGCACCGTGCCAGCTTGATGAATGCTTTATCACAGATTAAGGTATGTAATATTATTGTAAGGTATCACTCAGATTAGGCAATAAGGAACTTTGAATCATGAAAGCAGTTATGTACCCCGGGGGGGGGGGGGGGGGGGAGAGACTCCCATATGGAGTGGACGGGGATGCTCGTCGGAAATTTTGAATTTAACCCCTAAAAGAGACCAATCTGGGCGTGGCCGAAGCTTATGCAGACCCCTAAAAGAGACCAGTTTATAAAACAGACAAATAAAAAGTACAGTGACTTTTAATGATGGCGAATTTGTTTATATGAATTAAGTAAATATAAAGAATCAAAATTCTTTCTGTTTTGTTATTTCTTCACGTGCAACCCATAACGAGACCTTGACGGCTAAAAATAATGACATTTTGCCCAGAACACCCTAAGCGAGACCAAAATCCGAAATTTACACGCTTAAGCGAGACGACGAGCATCCCCGTCCATTCCATATGGGAGTCCCCCCCCCCCCCCCCCCCCGGGTTATGTACGCAACTTGAAAAGAGACGAAAATAAAGCCTGAAACAAGATCAGGCTTGAAAGGGATCAGTCTTAAAAGTATATTGCAGGCTCGCAAAGTGACTGCTTCTCTGTGCTAGAGGTTTAGAGTGCTACACCTTTTTCGCAGAGGTGAAGAATTTATTTCCCTTTCAAGCCGAATTTTTTCAGGCTATCTTTCGGAACTGCTTAGTTGTGCATAACTGCGATAGTTCCATGTATTTTAAAAGAACTTTCACCCGTAGTTCCAATGTACGACATTTCATTTATTCACTCCATCTTCAAGGCAGATGACATCCTTCACCCCCTCCCAAGTTGTTTGAGACAGTTGTTCAGTCTTTTCCTCCGAACCCGTGGTGATGAAATGTATTTCCTTGTAATGTTCTCTGTGGATATGTTATCGACTGGAGTGTTGAAAGAAACAGTTTTTTTTTCACATCTCCATTGCACCCCACCCTCCACCCTTAAGGAGGCCGTACCTGAAAGTGGTGATGTTTTGCAACTCTTTCAGTGACTCTTGTCTTTTTAACCGGCTATCTTGGATGTGATGGTATATTTAATTACAGCTCTTTCAGCAGCTCTTTTTCCAACCCAAGATAGTTACCTCTGTGGTTTTTCGCCGATGCCTCTTTGAGGTTAAATTGTGTTTTATCTCAATAAAGAGGTTTTCTCCCCTCCCTTCAAAGAGCCATTTGAGTTAGTTAGAGTACACGCACAATTGCCATACCTCCTGGGGCCCGTCTGTCGAAAGCCCCGGAAAGTTTTCGGGCCCGTAAAGCCATTTTTAGTTCATCTGTATCTAAAAACGGAGAACTGTATACACCTGAAACCTCTTGTATGAAGGGAACCTCTGTTCATATTAAGAATATGTGAATAAAGCAACTCTGTAATCATAAGTTTCGAGATTTTGCTATGGCTTTCCGGGTGCGAAAACTTTTCGGGACCTTCGAGAAACGGACCCCTGGTCTCCTTAATAAATACGGCGGATGCATTTCTTCATGTTAAAGCAATTCAATTTTTTTTTGTACTTTAGGACTTTGAAGACTTTGCTGCCATTTCCAGAAGTGAGAAGTGGAACAAATGACATGTTTTAGCTGGTACCTCACTCTTGAATATTAATATATTTTATATGCATACGGAAGTCTCCATGACTGCAAGAGATGACTTCGCCCTCACGCAGACTTACAATTAATTATACTTTTGCAAACGTATTCTGTTTCGGGTTACGGACGTAAGTTGTTAAGTGTATGACTGGTTTGTTTATTAATTAGTGGTTAAAGGGATATTATCTTGCAATGACATTTAGGATTAGAAACATAGTGATAACGAAGAAACATGATAATGATGTATGAAAATGTTTACAATTTTAAATATCTCCACGGTATGTAAATTTTCAGTTTGCTTTCACGCGCTGTTTTGCAGAAGATGATACCTTAATGATATGACCTCGATGTAATATAAAGGTAACGCTCGTAAGTAATTTGGCATAACTAAACTACCAAGCTTAAAAGTCTGCTCATTTCCGAGTAAAGACAGTAATAATACAAATGTGCTTCTTTTCCATGAAAATTCTTTCAAAGAAGTATCACCGCATACAATGTATTTATAGCACGATACGATATGACAAGACCTAGCATTTGATATGGCACGCTTCTCACAAATTTATTGCAGTAGTTAACTTGAAGGGCAGGACAAAAGCTCTAAGATGTGAGACTGAATTTCATAGAACAACAAGATTTTTATATCTCTCTAGTATTGTTTATAACCTACATTTACACTTGTGCACTGAAGTGTAGCCGCGATGATAACATTTGTAGGAGGCATCGTAATAAAGTCTGCCACCTACAAATAACTAGCGTGGTAATGAGCGGTCCTCAACGTTCCTCGTTAAACTAAGACACAGTAATCGTACGTAACTAAAGAATCACTCAGATAGGGCGGCGATGAACCAATCGGAGTAAAACCTTGGAAGCTCACGGTGGAAATTGTTTGGATCACTGTTGGTTTAATTTTCGGTAATTGATTAGTCCACATCTTTGTTGTTGTTGTTTACAACACGTTGGCGAGTATTTTCAACCCAGGGTATATCTCGACTACAGCAAAACCAGAGAAACACAAGATTTAAGGAACAGTTGAAAATCGCTCTACACCAAAACACTTTTTAATGTATCTGTTTATATGTATGGAACAACAATTAACAATGGGTCAGTAAGAAAAAAAACTTTTAGTCGAGGGTAGTTTAAGAGTTTAATTTTTTTTACGTTCTTTTTTATACTTTGTTTCAAAAGCGTTAAGTCACACAAGTATTCACGTATTCAAATTATTCATGAGTTCTTTTTTTACTATGTCTTTGTATCATGCTTTGGATTAGGTCAGGTTTTACAACTCGAACAAAAGTACAAGAATATTTGATTAAGGATGAAAACGATAAGCATTTATTTCATATTTATTGGAACCTTACGTGATCTCGTGAATTTACTCGCGCTGTAAAGAAGAGATTTGCTCGGCGCGCTAAAGTGGCGTGGTGCTGCTTTCGTGAAATAGTATTCTGTACGGTAATTACTGTGAAGAAATTTTGTAAAATGGCTGTTATTTGCTGAAGAATGAACTATTTGATAGAGATTTGAAATATGATGTATTGGATATGAGATTTATAAAATAAAGGAAAGATTATGGTACGCGTATGTTGTTTTGCAACCAATTATCACAACAAACAAGAAATGCTAACTGAATATTCTGTTCATGGCTGCCTCGTGATCAGTTGTTAGCAGCAAAAGTGCTAAATATCCAGAGAGGCTGGTTTTATGATCCAAGTTAACCTTTGAAGGTAAAAACAGTCAGCAGGCTGACTTTATGCTCTTGGGTTTCAGTTTAATGTGTATAGACCAACAAATTGCAAATGACTGGTCATTTGTGGCTTATAAGAGGTTGGGACGGGGGAAGTGGAGGGGAGGGGCTGTATTTGTAGCATATAACGGAGTCAAACAAAACCAAAACAAATTTGATTGCCCTTTTATTGACCTCTTAGAGGAATCTTCATCAGTATGGCTATCACTTTACATGGTGTTCACTTATTTCCACGCAAACCAACCTCTAGACTTAGTGTTTCCCAACCCTAGTTGCTAGTAATGATATATTATATCGCTAAGCTCATATCAGTTTTATCCGATCAAGAGATTTAGGAACTAAATAAAAAAAAAACCTGACAACAATGGCACCAAAATCTCCAAATTCCAATTCGACCAGCTAAGGTCAAATCAGTTGAGGTTAATGTGGCTTCCTCTCTACTTTAAAGGTGAGTAAATGTCTGATACTGCCTATTTACAATTTCAAACCGATTAAGACAGTCTTTCAAAAGTAAGTTCTACATTTATGAGAAACACTTCGCGTCAACCCTTCCTTGTTTTGTTTCCATTTCAAAGCCGACCACAAGCAGCGATTTTATGACAAAAACGATCCCGTATAACCTAATCCTGCAAAATAACATAATGATAGCCACAAAACACCTACAGCAAGGTTCTTCAACATCGATTGGTGGTCCTTAGGAATCAGAAAGGAGCTGATGTCAACTGTGAGATGAAACAAGTGATAAGACAAGAAAAGATAAACAATGGTGGCAAAAGCGAAATTAAGCAAAGGGTATCCTGGTATGAAAGCAATCAGAAACTTAGCATTGCCTTGGAGATAAACATGCAACTGGGAGATGTACGTTTCTAGTGTGATTTTTCCCAGCCACGTGAACATGTAAAAGTAGTGCCGCCGAAACAACGGGAACATATTGCGTAGAAATATGAAGGATAACAAAGGAATGAAAGAAAAATAAGGGTGGAGTTTGTTATACTGGTATTTGTCCAATACAAAGATGTGTCGAACCCAAAAAGAGAGGGAGGTGAGGCACACTAAAGCGATTCCAAACCGTATTGCTGTTCGTTTTGCCGACGACTTCTCATCTAGATATCCCATGAGCCTCTCAAAATTAGGATGGTGGTAAGCACAGAGCATGCCCAGAAGAGTCGCATAATGATCAAGTCCTGCTCTAAACATCCACTCGTGGAGAGAATTCTCATAGTTCAAGATGAAGCCCAAGGGTTTAAAAACGATTTCTCCAACACCTGGCACGTCAAACAATAGAAAGACGATAAGAAAATATATCGTAAACTTTACAGCCATCTTTTGTGGGTCCTCGTTCCAACTGTTCAGCAGTCTCATGAAGCAGTAGGCTGATAAGAACCAGAAGGTGTGCATAGGACAGATGTAGTATAACATGTACTCATTGCGCACCACCAAGCACGTGATCACCACAAGGAAATTGAGGCGAAAAAGCATTTTAAGGACTCGGTAGAGACTGAAGTCTTTTTTAACCCAGAAAAAGGAGAAATTACCTGAAAAGATAAAGGAGCACAATACTTTTTACCGCCAGCAAAATATAGTAAAAAAATATAACTTGATTTAAGCTTAAAACAGTTTAGTTCGTGTTAAACATATAAGAAAACACAGTGAAAACTGACATATATACTCCAGACTAAGTAAAGCAATATCAGTACTGCGAACCCTAGAGGGTTATCCTTTCTTTCAGCCTCGAAAATTGCAATTCTTGAACGCTAATTTTTATCGCGATTATTTTTAAACTGATTTCACTTTCCTTTCAACAAAATATTAAGGTCCCTTGAACACATTGGATGTTGACAATTCTGGGGCAAGCTTCCTTGTGTCACCTTCAGCCCGTCCTGACTAATTTAATAACAAGAATCTAGTGTTCGCATCGGGTCTTGTAATCGCCGCACACACGCGCAAAGTTCTTCGACACGTTGCGTACCGTGCAATGTCAGTGGAACTGTAGATGTAGACAATCGAATGAATTGATCACAAAAAGGACTTCGTTTCAAGAGACTACAAACGTTCAGCTGTTTTGTACGAGTGGACAAATTAAAACAATACTGACGTGCCAACCGTAATGGTTATCACCGATTAACAATGTTCCTCTCCCTACCCAGCAGTCAAAATTAAAATAAAGGGAGTTACTTACCGAAGCCAGTCATCCAAACGTAAGCTGCAATGAACACCCTTACAGCGTTGTAAGTCTCCGCAGCTTTGAAATAGTGATACCAAACGAACATGACTTGCATCCAGCCTTTCCACTCCTCTGTCTGCTCTCGGTTTAATATCTTGTCTGGAGTCTCCTTCCTAGTCAATCCAGCGGCTACAGCCACAAGAAGCAGGACCAGAAACCAAAACAGATCACGTGAATAAGTGCGCTCAGTGGCGAGAAAATAGTGATTGTCATCGCAAAGATAGTACACGAACATAATGACTCCAAATATAGCCACACTTTGCAGGAAATGATCGAGAGATGGTTTGACGGCAGTGAATGTTTGAGATGTCGGCTTGCCTGGTACACTGTTATCTTGACCAATGTTACGTTCTTTTTCACGCTCGTTGACGAGTACAACCTTTTGATGTGGTATCTCACCGTTTTCTACTATTCCAAGGCGAGCTTCTTCATTATCTTTGGAAGAAAGTAGAACGGAAACCCTAATTAAATTTGTTTAGTACTAGAAAAGGGAGCAACCAAGACGGCATTTGTCGCGAGGTTTCAACTCCCATAGGAACGACAATCAGTTAGGAAACCTTTTAAATCTTTCCTCTCCCCCTCGCTGTCCCGTCCCCAATCAGCACTTGTACGAATTCAAATGCTAAACAATCGAACAAACTAACTAACTAACATTTAAAGAACGAAAAGCTAAGAAAACGAACATACCTTGATTACCTGACGCGCTATGCCGAAATGCGCTCCGCAAAGATGGAACTTTCAGTAACAACAGAAGTTTTCTAAAAGCCATCAGCGACACTACCGATACCCAAAACACAAAGAGCGCTTTCTGGTGAATCGATAGTGGGCCTTTGGATGGGAGCCATTTTTGCCCTTCCATAGGAGCTCCCTCGCTGTTCATTGTTGATCTGAGAGAACAGGAAGCATCAAAAACTGAACATGGATAATAAGCAAGTAGTAGTAATATGTTAATCAATCAATCAATCAATCAATCAATCAATCAATCAATCAATCAATCAATCAATCAATCAATCAATCAGTCGCTTTATTAACGTAGTCAGTACGCTTAGCTGCAATCTACAATCGGCGACATAATTAGTTGACACGTTGTCTTTCAATAGTACTTTTAGTGCAGCAAATAACACGACTCTTTTTACCGCACAGTAAACTGTGGAAAAGACCCCGCTCCCCCATTCAATGTTGCTTGTTTAATTTGTAGCTCAAGTTCACAGCAGTTGCTACACAACATTGTTTGGGGGTCAGGGGGGCTGAAAGGATAAGCTAGGAGGGCAAAAAGGGATCACAGTGACGAAATAGGGGGTTAATAGTGTGAACGTGTCAACAATTTTGTCGCCGATTGTAGTTTCCAGGAACGCCACGGAATAATAAAGTTAAAAATACAAAATAAAAAACTGCCTTGGAAGTGTATAAAGTTAAGATAAACTACAATTAAAAATGAATTACAAATTAAGATAGTTTAGTTACAATACATGTCTAACTAAGTGTAAAATATAAAATTGTCATAAAAATTGTCACACACCTCACTCACTCATAGTCCCGTGAGATTTATTGACGTGATGTGTTTTTGGTCGAGAATAAGCTCGTATAACAATATGTAATTATGATCTTCTTAAGTGTACGGTTAAATGTCCACAGGAAAGGCCCACAAAATTAACAGGGTTGTCATTAATTTTTCAGTCACCCGTAGCCTTATTCTCCACACCCATGGCAAATTTGTTACTTTGTGGGTGAGTTCTCTAAACAACAGGGAATTTCACCCGTAGCATCAAGGGAAAATCAAGCATACTCAGCCGTAACAGATGTTACGGCTTACGGCCCTTAATGACAACCTTGAAATATACTTAAGGAATAACAGGAAAGTAGAGAAACCAAACATTTACCTAAACTATAAACTAAGGTCGAATTCTAGAGAAGTTTTGAGCAGTTCATAGACGCACCTCCAACAATAAGCGACAAAAGTGCTGAGACACTTCGCAGTAAAATTGTATTTTCGAGCGTCTTGGAAACATTTATTCCAACCTCCTCCCCTCCAAATAACGTTGATTTTTCTATTTCTAAGACTGCGTAGACCACAGCTCCTACACAACATTGAATTGGGGGGCCGGGGGAGGGGGGGGGGGGGGGCCCGGGGTATCAGAGAATTAACGCTAGATACATATAAAGTAGAATGAGGTTAATTATCGAAAGTCGAAATTTTCTAGATTGCAGTTTGGTTAGTTTCGAATGCGAGAAATTTACTTGCTCTTCTTCCCATACTCACCGTTGAGGCAATTTTATTGGATAACTAGCTAGAGTGTGAAATTAAGAATACACGAAAAAAACCGTTCATATAAACAGGCCAGGTTATACTGATATTCTTTCAAACTTTGTTTATTCCGTTGAGAATTCGAAGCTCCAAATTCTAAACTCGGCAGATCTTTATTATTGATGTGGTCATGCGTTGATTGCTTAAGACACAGTGCGAATACTACTGAAACAAAGAGTTATCACTTCAATTAGTTTGGCAAATTTGCATATGCACCGCTTCATAATAAATGACGCGGCAAAAATTTATTTTGCAGTTTTCCTGACTGTCACTGTTGCCTAAATTTCAGTACAACCTGCGCATTCATCCAGTACTTGTATCAGTTATATGCCGAGACTACTCGAAGTTTGCTGGTTTTTACGACAGCACTGGGCAAACAAGATTTAAGACAATCAGGCCAAGTTCGTGACATGTAAATTAATCTCCAATTTTACAACCTTTCGCCGGTTGAGAAACTTAATTTACCGTCTGCAAGATTTGAAACTCTACCATAATTTAAATCAGTTTTCGCTTGTGAAACATTAAAATTGCGAACACTGAAAACTAAGCAGTGTCTACATTTTTTGGTTTGTGAAGGCTGAAGATTGAAGAGTTGAAAACGTCCGGGCCGATATCCGCAATAATTTTCTAGCGACTTTGTGAGTACTTCTTGTTTACTTCATAGTATATGGCTTGAAAATATAGGTCTTCTGCAGCACAATATTATCAGAGTTGTAAACACTAACCTGAACAGCCCTAAAATTCTCACCGAGCAGATTCACAGTGGATATCTATAGATAAACTCACGACCCTCCAATACAGACCTCCTGCTCCTGCTCAGAGAGATGAATGCGACTGTTGCTGCTGACCATAAGAAATTGAAGACTTAGAGTCTGGGATGAGGCTATCAAGGAGCTAGGGTGAGGAGACTGGTGCATCTTGTGTTCGCGTTCTAAACGGTCGCCGGTAGACTGGTGTCAAAAAGCCAAAATTTTTTTTTCTTCCGTACCGTTCTGATCAATCAACTGATACCTAGGTGGTATGTATCACGTAACGTAAACGTAAACCGGGATAGTATTGCAAGACGCTTTTTCCACCAGCAATGTTCAGAGTTTATTTTGATTTTCTTTTTAAGTCTCCCAATTTAGCGACACTGAATAAACACTGACGAAAATTTCGTTAGACATGAAAGCGTGTTGTTCGCTCCTCATTTGTAAATTTGATAAAGACGATCAGGAATCACATCTTCAACAATACCAAACTGGACTCAGTCGAAAATTTAAATTTCCGATTAACACTTACACCGTGGCGTCCGACATAAAAATCTCTTTAGGGCACTCTTTGATCAATTTCAGCACTTGTACACATAACGAGTACAAACAAGCTTTAACATCTTACCTTTAATTCACTGAAGTCCGTCTGCTGTAAGTTGCGCTTACACCGGATCAGATGAATAAGGTAGCTTAATCAAATGTCTTGCTACGTAAACTTGTATTATCTTACTGGTACCCGCCAGGTTGCTACCATGGTGATAACAACTGCCCGAGGAAAATGTTGCATTAACTCAGTCGCAGATATGTTTTCGTTCACCAAATATAAATTTAAACCATGGATAACACGCCAGTCCTCTTTTGCAGTTCATTGTTATGGCGAGGGCCATTTGTTTTGGCTAGCTTATTTTCAAGTCTACTGAATTTCGCCATTTTTTTTTTTTTAAGTAGATGGGGATCGTGAAAAAAAAAAGAAAAGAAAAGAAAAGAAAATCGCGAGAAAAAGGAGCGCGAAAATTAAACACGTGAAATTTTTAATACCAGATTATGCAAGAAAACAAAACATGGATTTTTAATGTTGAGTCACGGACTCGTTGGTAGTTGTTCAATTTCTGTCCATGAAAATATACAGGTTTGGTCTTGTTTTCAACTAGTTAGTGGTCTTCCTCCGATGCACTGTTATCTTCAGCTTCTACATCCACCTCTTCAGTACAGTTATCACATTTCCATTCAGTTGTAAGCCACTTGTGGGTCCTCGAATCAGGATTTGCAAGATTAAAGCAATGGATGACAAAGTTACATCTACTTGTGAACAGTTTTTTCCTGGAATCGCGAAAATTAGCACTCGTGAAATACAGCTCCCGAATTTTTGCAAAATCGTGTACGCGTGAAAATTATACGAATAATAGGGTAGGTTCCACATCGAGCGTGAATTCTTCCTTACCTGTTTACCGATTTTCTATCTCCAAGTAACGAAAGAAATTTAAGTGGAAACACGTGACAAGTTTCGCGTTATCACGTGGACTCAAATAACGATCAACTCGAAGCCCGCGATGTGATTTTACGCGGTTATGATGATTCATTTTATGTTCAAGGTCATATGCAAAGGTGTACGGGCCGGGGGAGGGGGCGGGGGGCTGCAGCCCTCCCCCCCCCAAAAAAATTTTGGGCAACTCAGAATTTTTTGGGCAACAAGAGCAATTTGAACAAAGCCAGTTTTTACAGAAGTTTCCATGTTCTTTTTTTCAAAGAGATAGATATTTTCTATTTGTATATGTAATAGGACTACATGCTGTCCAATTTGGAAATAACTGGATGAAAAAAATTCCGAGGACAGCCAAAATTGGACGAGGCCGCAGGCCAAGTCCAATTTGGCTGTCAGAGAAATTGTTTGAATCCAATTATTTCCAAATTGGACAAGCATGTAGTCCTGTTACTTATTAATTATATAGCTCACGAGGTAATACAGCTTTGCAAGGAAAACTACAGTAACTGTCTCTGAAGAAAAACAGACTGGGCCCTCGATCTTCCGAAACTTGGGAAAGCTTCGAAAATATCCGGTGACCTTCGGAGATCGCTGGAGATTGTCACAAGTCTTCGGAAATCCCGGGAAGTGTTCGGGTGATCTTCGGAAATCTTCGAAAGTGTTCGGGCGATCTTTGGAAGTACTCAAGTGATCTTTGGAAATCTTCGGAGTTGTTCGGGTGATATTCGGAAATCTTCGGGGATGTTCGAATGTTTTTTCGGGAGTCTTTGGAATTGTTTGGGTGATCTTCGGAAATCTTAGGAAGTTTCGGGGGATCTTTAGAAATCTTCGCGAGTGTTCGGATGATCTTCGGAAATCTTTGGAAGGTTTCGTGTGGCCTTCGATAATCTTCGGAAGGTTAATAGCTTAATTTCATAAGCTGAGACAAACTGTCCTATTTTTTCCCAAATTGGACAGTTTCTGCGTTTTTACTCAAAGTCCTTATTGAAAACTGTCCAAATTAAATCCTAAATTGGATAGTTTTCAGAAATTAAAGGAAAATAGCTGTGCTGACAATACTGGATTAACTGACTGCTATATAATTAATTATATAAACATCAGTGAAATACCAAGAGTTTTCCTTTTACTAAAAAATGATATCTTAATCGCGCGCAGTGAAGATACTATTTTTATCTTTCGCACTGTGAAGATATCATTCCTTTTGATAATATTTTTCTTTTGTCCCTTTAACTATACTTAAATTTGTTGATGTATGATCGAAACATCTTCGGATCTTCTTCGGTCGTCTTCGGCAATCTTCGGGAAATGTTCGGAAATGTTCGGAAAATGTTCGGAAGCGTTCGTCTGGCCCTCGGAACAATTTTGGAAAATCTTCGGAAAGTGGTCGGAAATCTACGGAAATATTTAAAAATATTCATTATATAAACACCAGTGAAATACCAGGATTTTTCCTTTTACTAAAATATCATGCCCGCTTGGTATTCTTTCAGTGTGAAAGATAAAAATAGTATCTTAATAATACTAGTATCTACAATCTTGGACAAAATAAATGGAACATCTGGACCACCCCTCCCCCCATTTCAATGATGCCAAAATGGCGCGCTTTTGCTCCTTCGCGCCTTCATCATTGCTTTGGGGGGGGGGGGGTTGGGGGATAATTGTTCCATTTTATTCTGTCCAAGATTGTCTGAGGACCACACTGGCGTTACAAGAAGCTATCTTTGCTATGCAGATCACATCTGATCGGTTGTCGCACGTTCGATAACCAAGGGAAAAGAACGTTAGCCGAAATAAAATCTGATGATCTCTGTGAGCGATTGAAGCAGAATTGAAATAAAATCACGACATGGTTTATTTTTAGCGTGTCATGTACTTTATTAATATGAAAATTGAATATGCATAAGTGCGTGTTGAAGCGTTGGCCAAAAGCAAAGTTATTTCTTTAGCCAAGCCGAATATATTTTTATTGTTGGTACTGCGCGCGCGGGAAATAAAAATATTAAACGTTGCACATCTCTGATTAAGCTCGCTTTCTTAGTTTTTCAGAATTTAATTTTGAATTGCGATCCTTTTAAAAGTACCTTATCGATACCTTCACAAGTTGATTTTTTTTTGGCACCTCTGACGTGGTGGCAATATGTGGATGGCAATGGTGCACGTGGAGGGAGGGTTCATTGATGTGAGGGAGACAGAGTGAACTGATAGCAGTGCATTGGCACTGTTTGCCAGCAGATTTTACGACAAAAAAAAATAGATTTCAACTTACCCGCAGAAAGAAAAAAAAAAAGAAAGAAAGAAAGAAAAACAGCAGACGAGGAGAACGGTCTCGAACCCTGGAGAGTTATCACACTCCACCTTGACCCGCGATTTACGCGCTACTCCAGTGCGCCACTTAAGCCCTCACGCTTTCGTTCCATTAGTTTTTAAAGCCTTAACTTTTCAGGCAGTTATTGGATATTTTCCTATTGAAGTATTTTCTTTCTGTAGAATAGATTTCTTTGTAAAAAAGAGTCTTGCACGATTTTTATCTACGTTGAAATCAAATTCAACGATTTACAAGTTTTTATTGAAGATTTTTTACGGTTTAGCACGGTTTTGTAGCAGGGCAGTAAAATAATATTCTTAGCTTAGTTTTTATGTTATTGATCGCTTAAATCGTCAAAAACCGTTTTAAACCGTCCAAAAACCAACCTAAATCGTAGGAAATATGTCGTAAACCGTCACTTAGACGTGTAAGCATCGTTTTAACATGGTGCAAGTACCTATAGAGAACGGTAGTTTTAATGACTTCAGTCTTCCGTCATTACTTCGTATTATGGCAGTGATACGACTATTCACAGACTCGATAGTTTTATTGATCAACTTCTGTGAAATACGATAGATTGTTCTGTATTAAACATCTCGCTTAATGTGAAATTCGAAGTTGTCTTCAGGAATTTGTACTGAAACTCAGTGTTTCGTTCGGTATTCTTTTTTTTTTCAATGGCATGTTTGTAGTGAGCTTTTCGAGCACTAATATGATTCGTTATTAATCGCAGTACTACTCTGGAAAGTTGGGGTTAGAATGATACTTTTATTTATTCATTGTTATCAAAATACACTCTACTTGTAGTGCCTAAACTTAGGCTATCAGCGTTACCATTGAGCTCTGACGCGCGTGACTGCGACAGACACCACTTCCTTGTACTGCCGATAAATGTGTTGACATATTAGTTCCTAATTACTGGCTCCCTTTGTCTTGTCACGTTAAAACCTTCAATACAATCTTGGACAAAATAAATGGAACATCTGGACTATGGAGTTCCATTCCCGCCAAAAATCAAAGTTGATCACAACATTCAACTTGACAATCTAACAATTAACTTGGCAAACATCAACATCATATTTCACTCTTCAACTTTGTACTTTGTATCACAATCATAGAAACTTTAAAAATCAACTTTCAAAGTGACAGTTCAACGTTCAACTTTATCCATCAACATTCATGTTAACATGTCAACAATGATCTTGACACATGGGCTGTCAGCGAAAGATGAAGTTTGAATCTCCAAGTCGAATGTCGAGTCACCAAAGGCGCACCAATCCCGCCAAAATTCAACTTGAGAATTCGACTTTCAAGTTGATAATTCAGCATGAAATGTACGTAATGTTCAATTTCTCAAAGTTGGTTTCAACCTCGTTCCCAGGGTCCTCTCTCTTCCTCCCTCGAGAGAGTACCCTGGTTGCAGCTGGTCACGTGTCTACGTATGCAAATCAAAGCCACACAGAGGGTGGGTCCTCAACTTAAATTTAGTCAACACTGTCTAGGGAGGTGAATGTTGCGCTGCTATACAGACGTTATTTATTTAAAAGTGAAGCAAGTTGTTTGTCAGAGATCCTGCCTGACCAATGCTTCGTCGCTATGATCTGAACTTCTATGAGTATGATATGCTAATTGAGAGGGAACTTTGCTTATTTTTCTGTGCTTTTTTAAAAACCGTCAACAACCTGCTTCGGATTAGTTTAATCAGTTTTTCACAGCAAAAGAATTAAGTAACCGTCAAATTATCGACGAGATGCATTCAGCTAAATGAGAAGCTAGTTTCTTGGCCGAAAATTGGACTTACCGCTAAAACAGTTTTAAAACGAAAGCCGTTGGATTTTGCAAACGCGCGACCGATGTCGCTGTTGTCAAGTTCTTCATAGAATTTCTCACAGCAAGAGAACCGAATGACCGTCAAACTGTCGATTGGATGAATTCAATCAAATTCAAAGCTAGTCTCTTGGCCCAACACTGGACGTATCAAACTCTACACGAAGGCATCAATGTCTCCGTTGTGATTTTGCCGATCGAAAAATATAAGCTGCTTAATCAAGTTATTAGTATTCAGCACTCAGTCGTTGTTGATGTCAAGTTCTTCGTAATTTGTTTTCGCCGCAAGAGAATGGAATGACCGTCAAACTGTCGATGGGAGTAATTCAATGACATTCAAAACTACCTTTGTAAGCGAGCAAACGACGTATTTAATTCTAAACGAGTGAGTAAATACCTACGTTGTGATTTTGCCGAATGAAAAATGAAATTAAATTCACCGCGCGGTTCATTTATTCTTGTGGTCGTCATTTCCAAGTTCTTTGTCAATTATTTTCACCACCACAAATTCCAAAGACCGTCCAACTATCGATGGGAAAATTCAGCCAAATGCAGCGCTAACCTTTAAGCCGAACTTTGATGCATTGAACTCCAATATCGAATGTGTCAATGCCTTCGCTGTGAGTTCGGCCGAGGTTACAAATTCCACTCCCTACTGGGCTCAGTAGGTGAGCTCAGTGGAGACAAACTTTTTAAAACTGTCCTGCCCCTCCCTCCAATCATTTTTCTGGAATCTGCAAAAAAATCTAGCAGACACGTGACCAGCCGCAACCAGGGTACTCTCTCAAGGGAGGAAGAGAGAGGACCCTGGGAACGAGGTTGAAACCAACTTTGAGAAATTGAACATTACGTCATGGTGAACATACGTCATCAGCAATAGCAATATGTTCATTGCTAAACACTGATATTGACACGTAACAATTCATGCTGAATTATCAACTTGAAAGTCGAATTCTCAAGTTGAATTTTGGCGGGATTGGTGCGCCTTTGGTGACTCGACATTCGACTTGGAGATTCAAACTTCATCTTTCGCTGACAGCCCATGTGTCAAGATCATTGTTGACATGTTAACATGAATGTTGATGGATAAAGTTGAACGTTGAACTGTCACCTTGAAAGTTGGTGTTTAAAGTTTCAATGATTGTGATGCAAAGTACAAAGTTGAAGAGTGAAATATGATGTTGATGTTTGCCAAGTTAATTGTTAGACTCTCAAGTTGAATGTTGTGATCAACTTTGATTTTTGGCGGGGGTTGGGGGATAATTGTTCCATTTTATTCTGTCCAAGATTGTAGATATGATCTTTTAGTAAAAGGAAAAATCTTGGTATTTCACTGGTGTTTATATAATTAATATTTTTAAATATTTCCGAAGATTTTAAATATTTTAAAATATTTCATACGGGCATGATTACATGCCCGCTTGTGGACACGAATTTTATCCTCTCGTGTTCAACTCAATGTCTCACTTGTTCGCTGCGCTCACTCGTGAGATATCGAGTTCTTGAACACTTTAAGATAAAATTCGTATCCACGCGCGGGCATGTAATATCCTCTATTTAACCTGAGGTCGGCGTGGTAAAACCATTTAAATTCAGACGAAACAGAGGTTGCCTAGCACGTGATGAGTTTCTGGTTGAATCGTTGAAGGGGATCATATGTTGATATACATATTTGGATTTTTATTTATATTTTTGGGCACTGTACTGCACTGCATTAGCTGGTGTGAGGTATTTGCAGTCGTGAATTAATCAATTTCGGCATAACTTTCAAGAACCATATCGTAGATTATTGACTGGAGACTCTCAGAAGATCTGAATCTGTATAACAGAAACACCTGATAAAGAAAGCAGTCTCCCGCGTTGCAAAATTTTACAAAATCGACGGCGAGATTCTGGAAGCCGAGCAGAAAATGTACGCGAGTTTTCGTCGTGCGCGCGGATTAACCAGGCTGCATGACTGTTTCAGAAATGCTGGAGAAAATGTATGAGAATGATCTATTTGATATGTTTCCAGAATTTTCTAATGTGGTACATATCCTTGCAGTGATACCTGCTACATCGTGTTCTGCAGAACGATCATTCAGTGCGTTGCGTAGATTCAAAACTTACCTCCGCAGCACCATGGGGCAAAAACGTGTCAGTAACATGGCACTTATTAACATTGAAAAGGCATATGCCAACCCTGTAGTCTAAAATGACATGGATCGTATCATTGATATCTTTGGCCGTCGAAATGGCAGAGACAGCTATATTTTTTAACGTGTTTTATGGGCTCATATGATGGCATCATATGTAAGAATATTTTCATCTCATATGCAGGTTTATGTTTCTTTTCGACTCAGTCTCGTAAATATTTGGACAACTTGAACGAATTTTTTTGGGCAAATGCTCACCGCCCCCCCCCCCCCCCCCCCCCTGGCAAAAAGTTGCCCGTACGCCTATGGTCATATGGTTCCTCTGCGGACGAGGAAAGGGTAGTGTTATCTGTATACATTTTGTATGGGTTTTGAAAACAAAGTACATGAAGGGAGATCGGAAATGAGAGAGAGCCCAGGATAGAGCCCCGTGGGAATCCACCTCACACTACAGAGATCAGATTGAACTCCACCAATTAAAGCTTTCTGCCTTTGGCCAAGGGGGTAGGAGCGAAACCAGTTAATAGGTTGAGACCCGACCGCATACACTGGAAGCATTCCTAATAGGACAGCATGGTCCATGGTGTCAAAGGTTTTTTTAAACCTGGGGTTGACTTGACTTAGCTGACCCGCAACTGCGAGCCGAATACCGAATTACACATGCTTGATTCGACACCTTCATCACTGTGACTGAACCAATTGAGCTTGATTCGTTAAGTTTCCACAATTTAATGGAGTCGACATTTTGCTTCACCCCATCACAGGAAGAAAAAAGAAAACTGATGTCTGGACAAGTGCGGTGAATGTTCCCACTGACTATTTCATTACAACGTGATCAATATTTGCCATTGTACCACACTGGCATTAATATATAGATTTAGGCCAGCCTAAAAGCATAGCTCCTGGGCCGGGTTGTTCAAAGCCCGACTAAGCTAACCCAGGAAAAGGTAGAATTAATTTTGATTTGAGTTTTGTAACTTTGCAGTGAGGTTTTCTGTATATTGTTTGGCCCTCTGTTTTGAATTTTAATAATCCCCATATACACGAAACAAAGCAGCAAAAAATATTTGTACAAAAAAAAAGTTATAATTTGGTTAACTTTTAATCCTGGGTTAGCGTTAATTGGCTTCCAAACAATCCTGCCCTGTTTTCAGCAAGTTAAACTGACACGAGCCCGCGATCCAACCGAAAACCAGCACTTGGTCAGCGGTCAACTTCAAAAAAACACATGACCTCGATGAACTGTAAACTTGAGCCCGCGATATGGTCACGTGATACAGGTCGGCGGATACCTTGTTTTGACAGGTGTCAATTGATCATAGCATAGATGTCCAATATCAAAGAAGTACACAGTAAACCAAGGCTGCATGTCTCTGTCAACCTATTATTTGGAGTATGGCCGCCATGTTGCGCGACTCCGTCGTCGTATTCGTCGTCGTCGTCGTCGTGCGTACGCGCCCACGAGCAATACCGCTAGTCATGATAACCATCAGAAAATCAACTCATGGGTTCCCTTTCCTTTCCTATATGAGTATGGGGCTCCGCTTGGCGGCCCTTCGGGCCGCCGGAGCTCCGCTATTACTAACGGTAGAATTGGAATTAAAGAGCAAAAAACGTCAACCAACGGGCTATTAAAGAAAAAATCTCAGCTGTATTTGAATGTGACTTTTCAGAGAAGGGAGAGTAGTATTGCGAATGAGATTTTACCTGGAAAACAAGAAGTCCTTTCCCGTAATCAAAAGCACATGAAACTGCAGGCCGTTTCTTGTGCTTGTGTTTACTCTTAGCAAGATTAAGCATTGGCCGACCTTTATTTTTGTACATATGAACTACAGAATGAACCTCATCCAAGTGGCAGAATACTCTCTACTGAAGACTGAGAAAAAGGATACACAGACTTAAAAGCGTACAAGCATTCTAAAAATAATAAAAGGGTACATGTATATGTTGTGGTACAGTTAGTATTTTGGTTTGTTCCGGTGTATGGTAATATATTATAATATATTATAATATATTATAATATATTATAATATATTATAATGTATATAAAGCAAAGGAAAATATCTGAATGTACCGATGGTAAAATTGAACCACAACATGAAGAAATACATATATATTCACCAACGGATTCTGCAGTAGAAGAACTTCAGGTAAGTTAAAATGCTATCTCACAGAATAAAAATGTCTTGAAATCGAATAAAAGCTGAAAGTACAAGGGTAGAAAAACGCCAAAGGCAAAACAATAAACCGTGAAGAAACAAGCGTGGCTCCAAATTAGGAATATCAAGATGGATTGATTAACAAACTTGAAAAATGTAGGCTACGTTTTTCAAGACGTGCTATCCACGACATAGCTCCAGACACCAAAGGATACAAGCATACAAGCAGATAGAGCAACTGACGTCCACACAGGCTTTGCAGTGATACATTGCATGCAGAATCCATTGATACGCACAAAGCAGTGTTCCTAGACTGTGTTTCCTTCAAACTCTGCTGAAGTAAAACAATCTCTTAGAAGTTGTGATTCCCTTGGCTAGCCTTCACTTTCACATGACTCTGCCTCACCACTGATCTTCACAAGTTCCCAGCAGGTAAAAATGAGATGGGCGCTGGTGGAGTGGACCCAGCAGGAACAAATGCCATCTTTTTATTTGGAGGTTCCATTGAGAGATTGGTTTTACTTATAGTGTTGAGCATGGCTTCAGCAGCTTTTCGCTTAGCTTCCTTTTTGGACCTTCCCTTGCCAGTACACAGTAAACTGCCCACTGTTACTGTGGTCTCGAATGTTCTTTGATGAGGGGGCCCCTCCCCATTGGTAACATCAAATTCAGGTTTCTGAAGGCCTTTCTTTGCCACTAACTCCTGAAGATGACCTATTGGGTTATTATGCGGAGCAAGCGCAGCAGTTGTAGTCCATTGCTGCAAAACAAAACCATGATAGCAATAATCAAAGATATGACATTTCAGTATAAGAGCAGGCATATACAATTTCACCTCCTTGTCATCTTTAATAATTTCAAGTTATATTTCAGTTCATGTTGTATCTGATGCCTTGCCTTTTAAATAGAGCTACTTCACTACTGTATGGCTGTTTCTTTTTTTCTGACCCAAACAAAAACTCAGTCAACTGATTTCTTACATGCATCTGCAAAACCCCTTTTATCTTAAGTAACCTTGTAACCAACAACTTCCTTTAAGGCTGACGTTCTATATTACATGGCTAAGTTACTTCAGAGGCCAATAACTAAAACAAGACGATCTTTATTTTCTCAGCATGTACATGTACATTTACCCAAACTGCCTGACGAAAAATGAAGCTTATGAACTTACAGAATTTGAAAAAGAATTGCATTTTTTGAGAACGAAAGGTATCAGTTGTGTTTACAGCAGTAAACCTAAATGAAGTTCAGGGGTTGAAAGTGAGTCCTAACTTACTTCATTTAAAAGGGATTCATACAGTACTGCAGTAACATTACTTGATCCAACTCCCTTAATACAACCAAACTTTTGTAACCTCTTATTGATCATATTAAGACAGTATATCCAAATTTATGGCCATTTTAATCTGTTAATATTGGACATCCCAGTATGCTTTTGCTATCTTTCTATGATTCAACCTTCCAAACAGTAATATTGTACCTTGCATCATACATTACACTAATAGTCTTGTAACTTCCCATAACAGACATGGGACTGCAATTGCAGCAATGTACAAGTTAAACACGCTACCTTTTTAACACACCCAGTAAGCTTTTCTTGCCTTTAACAGAACCTTAAAAGCTACCCTAAGTCTAAGTTGTCTTCTTTAAAGGCTGGTTTTCACTAGTGACGGAGTCGGAGTCATAGTCGAGACATAAGAGTGCTTATAATCTAGCGAAAATCGAAAATCAGAGTTGTAAGCGGAGTAAAAAGCTCAACAGAATCAGAGTCAGAAGAACCGGAACATTTCCATTTCTTCCAATTCCGTTTATGACTCCGTCCTTTATGATCCAGTGAAAACTACATTGTTGGAGTCAGAAGCAGAAACAGAAGAACCAACCAATCACAAGGCCTGGGAAACGAACATGGTGATTGGTTTATTCTTCTGCTTCTGCTTCCCACTCTGACAACCTAGTTTTCACTAAATCGTAAGCAACGGAGTCGTAGGTGGATGCGCTGTTCTGCATCCGACTCCGTCAGTTTGATTTTCACTAGATCGCATAACTCTACACATCTGATTACGACTCCTACTCTGACTACGACTCCGTCACCAGTGAAAACCAGCATTAACAAGTAAATCCCATGTTTCCATGGATCTGTTCAGTAATAGAAGACAGATGATGTCAAAATGCAGTAAGAACAAAAAATGGGAGGCAATAGCCAAGTGGGTCACTGCTGTTCTTGCCACATCTGGCATCTTCCGTCATCAATCTATTACTAAAACAGAAGCAGGGCAACATGGAATCTATTTGTTTTGTGTAATAAAGGAACAAAATGTCATCTATTATACGTTTACACTCCAACTGATCGTAGGTAAGAACCAATCAAAATGGCTCTTACTGTAACTATATCCTCACAATCATTTAATTCTTTAAAGCCACTAGCTTATCAGTTTTACTGATATTACAGTGTTCTAATATCTAAACTGGTTCTTTACACAGCAGCAGGAAAACCAGTGCAAAAATGGAATCACAAAATTATGCATACATGCAGCTGGACAGCAAAACATATAATAGTTGGCCATGCTGTCAGAGAAAAGTTTTAAGAATAGTATAAGACTTTTTGAAGATACTTTTAGACATGAACAGTATTAAACACCATTAATAATATTTTAATATTTCAACATTTACGACCTTTGAGATGTACAAGCATGTCATGAACATGTACTGTCTTGGTTTGATTTCCAATAATATCTTGTACATTGCATGTGTTTTGCAACCACTTACATTGACATAGTCGACATATAGCTGGGATTCCTTGAGCTTGTTCAAAGCCACTCTAGCTGCTTCATGTTTAGCCTTCTTTTTGCCATACCCTGAGCCCTCAGCTATGATATCGCCCACAGTACAGCGCATCATAAACAGCTTTTTATGGCTTGGGCCAGTATCAGAGAGGGTTTCAAAGGTACAGACAAGCCCCATCCGCATGGTAAGTTCCATCAACTCACTGATGGCTGTCTTGGCTGCCGGTTGGACAGCACTTGATGTAGGAGGTGGAAGTTGAGGTCCATAAGCCTCTGCTGGGGAAGAACCTTGTGGGACAAATGCTGGACCTGCAAGTATTGACCCTGACATATCAGCCCTAAAGAAAAAGAAAGATGTACATGTAACTAAAACATGGTACACATGTGGCCTTATGTTAAGAGTTATAAAAACACCTGATATCTTCAATCAAGTTAGCACACCACAATGCACCCCTGCCCTACCCACATTCAAACATAATTATTATGATATTTTATGAATTACAAAATTAATGTTGTAAATATAGCATCTTAATTTCTTCAATATACACTTTACCAAAATGATCACATGTCCATTTCTTTTCTCTCAATGTTAACTAGCTTTTTCTCTCTCATAAACTTGTACGTGAGACACCACTCAAAGCTAGTAACTTTGTTAAGATCTAATAAATCAAAGCAACAAGAACATCAATGTTGAGACAGGAGGTTATCTTGTTTATATTTGAAGGGTCTCATGCAAAAAGGGCATATATTGCTTTTTGGACCAATTTTCATTTTTTGCAGGATCAAGCTAATTTTTGGCAGACTGACTTGTTTTGACATGAAAAGGAGTGGCTGGGATGTAAAGGTTTGAAGCACCAGCAGTTGGGCTGCCAAATTTTGGGTGCTGAGAGGTAAGTACTTGGATGGTTGCCATGAAAACAAACCAAAGGGTGAGGCCCGTTGTGCTGCACAACACTGCTTGAAAATCAGTGGAGAAAAGGACTAAGCAAAACAGGAGGAAATTTAAAGGAGGTGAGAAAAAGAGAGGGTGGCGTGAATGGTAACATTTTTTTTAACGAAAGACAGTGGGAAAACTGAGCATACAACAAGAATGCAGAGATGATTGTACCAGGTGACAGGCCCCAAGAAAACCCTGTGAAAGAAAGGGACACAAGGTCAACCTGTGGCCTGGACACTGATCTACTAAACAGTTAATTATGCTAAATTATGAACTGTGGTTTGAATACAAAAGGTTGAGGAACCAGTGGACTGGTAGCCTGCAAACGCAAACGTATTTCTGGCTGTTGCTTGTCTCTGCCAAAAACATCTGCGAACCCCAGCGAGAGATTGATTTCAGAACTATGTCAGCTCTTATTAACCAATCACATTTCACCTTGTAATATCTGCCAACATTACAAGTGCCTGGAGCTCACGCAAAAGCTTCGAGAAAAAATGGTGGAAGATGTGTTCAAGAAGTCTTAAGAAGTTTTTGGGTTTGATAGCCTCAATAAGCAACAAACTTGCATGTAAAAAGCAACACCTGAATCATGTGGTGCCAGAATGAGCAAAGGAAGAATTAAAGATGATTTTGAGTCCGTACTGTGCAGTCTTGGCACCCTAATGTTTATAAACATAAAAAAATAGGCCTGCAAGGTGTGCATGTAGCTACTGCATGTTTTTAAAATGGTATGAAATATATCTTCACTGAATAACGGAATGGTAGGGGGGAGAGGGGCATCCTATAAGATGACTAGAATAACAAGCTTGGACATAAATGAATTGAACATTTGTACTCACGTTTTCACAAACAAACATGTAACAAATTGGCAGCTGAGGCTGCATGCAGCTTCGAAACTAATGCAAGGCGTTATTTTGATGACAGACTGTAAATAAAAGGTTTTCAGACTGTAAATAAACTTAGGTTTTAGTTCTTTGGCGAGACTAAAGTAAGGGAGCAGAAAACAGAACGGTTATTTAACTTTGTTGACAATAATGATAATAAACGGGAATACATCTCTTCTAAGTACTTCCTCTATGGTGCATAGTCTATTGGCGAATGTCTCATTGAACTGGAATTTAGCAGTTGATGGGGAAATCTTCGCAGACCTAGTGATAGTGAACTCATCTATTCCTTTGTGATATAATTTTTTCTGGCAGATTTGACACCTTCTATCTTCACAGGGCTTTTGTTCTGGTATGCCTGGTGCAAATTTGTTCTATTGTCTGGTGAAAAACAGACAGCTCTAACAACTGTCTTCTCATCTGTTTGTATGTGACAGTCAAAGATGTTTGAAGAGGGCTTTACTTTGCTTAAAAGGTGGATGTATCCCTCCAGAGTGTCTGAAAACAGAGAAAACAGGAATTAACATCTATGCTTATTTTTTTTTTGTTAAACAGAAAACTGCATTATTATTTATTTTTTAAACATTTGACATCACACTCAGTCTCGCCATGTCACATTCACTGTTTGATGTGATGTGAATTCGCTGTAATATCATACTAATTTTGGTGTGTTTTTGTTGTTGTTTGAGTTATTAGAGGGGTGTAGTCATTGCACAATGGTAATAACTGTAGAGGCACAAAAGTACACATAGGCAATTGTTTTGTTGTTGTTTTGTTATTGATCGTACTATCTTGCGGCCATTCTCAGTAAGCCCAGTAACACGGACCCGTTCGTCAAAAAAGCTGCACGCCAAAACTTGTTTTTCGTTTTGTCTGAGATACAGCACAATTTCTTTCTGACGACAAGGTATGAGTTGAACTTGTGTTGGCATGTGCGTCTGGCATGCATTGTCATAGAAACATAGCAAAAACAAGTTCCCCAGTGTGTGAGTCTTATGACAAAGGTGAGGAAAGGAAACACAAATATCAGCAACAATGGAAATAAAGTTTGCCACTTAATTAGTATTTCAAATGCAGTCAGATAAGAAATCTCTGTTTGAAGTTCAAGTAGGCGTTTGTTGTGAAATTAAAGAAAAGTAAGTGACCAGCACTCTTCTCTCCGACCATAATAAAGCGTTGGTCAGATACATGATCATATCAAAGAGAAAATTACTTCAAGTTCTTTATTGCATGGAAATGTAAAATAAGTGTTAATTGTTGTTGTCACATTTTTTTTTCATGTTATTCTTACCTGATTCTGAGGTGTTATCCTCTTTTTGTTTACTAAAAAAGAAAATAATAATAATTGTTTATACTATATCATGTACAATTAAAATATATTTTTATAACACAGAGTATAATGGACTCGCCACATTTAGGCAATCAGAGTGCAGAATTTCTTAGTGGCTCATTTAAAATATCCCAAGAAGTCATCACTGACAGAAAACCAAACTTGGCTGAAGTTATCAAATAGGCAAGGGGAGTTCAACACCATGGTCACATGGTATGACATTATCAATGAAAACTTGAATGATGAAAACATGGAGAGACTATTCAAGTTTGGCTCCCCGAAGGGAATTCATTGAGCCTGAAAAGGCAAGTTTGGCTCCCTGAAGGGAATTCATTATGCCTGAAAAGGCAAGTTTGGTTCCCCGAAGGGAATTCATCGTTTCCTGAAGTAAATAGCTAGTTGCAAAGATGAAATGGTGCGATTCTGAGAACGGGTCATTGGTTGCCACGTGCGGTACATGTAGTATTTCTAGCTGTTGAGCTGCAGGAATCACTTGACGGCCATGTTCATGAACAAAAGCTTGGCAACTGCTCGGGGATATTTTTGAAGTCCAAATTTTGTTTGGACCTTCAAAACACCTGAAAAAAAACTTTACGAGAGAACACTGGACATAACAATTGAATGCTATGCCTAATAATAGGCAGAAAATAACAAGAAAACATGGCAAACCTTACCTGTTGTCAGGGTAGTTACAGCTCCATGAAGAGAAAGGCCAACGTTGCCACAATGTCGTTCACTGTCAATATTTTCACGGAAAGAGATTGCACTTTTACAGAAACTGGTCGGAAAATCCACTGGTTACTCTACTTTTTATTTGTTTTCGAAAAAAGATGCACTACCGCATTCCAAGTCATAAAAGCTCTAAATAAGCAGGCTCTTTTTGCAAAACCTGTCCATCGACATCCGATATTTATCAAATTGACTACTTGTCATACCACGCGTGCGCGAAGGAAGTCGAACAAGACGTGAAGCAATCCGGAAAGTGGACACTCGGACAGTCAAAAGCGATAGCATTGTAGCTACTCGTGCATGCGCAGTAGCTACAAAAACCTCACTTGGTAGAATGGAAATCTATGTTAACCATTACGAACCACATACCTTATCTTTGAGGCCTTTCAAATTCTTTTTCTGACTGCTTCATGGATTTTTACAGCTGCAAAGTTGTTTCATCAAGTGATATGAGAAAGAATGAAATGCAAAGCTTTGCGTTGCTTCCCATCCATAATGGCAGTTGACATGAAACTTTAGATTTACTTCATGTAAGAGTTGCGAAATGTGCACGTTTTGTGACATCATGCATGAAACAAAACAAAAACCTAGTAAATAAACTCTCAAGAGTGCGCATTATGGACTGGAAATCATCTTTAACCTTAACCTAAACACCTAAAGCATGGTCAAGCTGATGCAAGAAATTTTACTTGCAGAAATTCTAATGAACAACGAGGCCTGATGTCACAATCTATAAAATGCAACTAAGCAACACATTCATGGACTGAGTAGTTCAAATTTTGTCCCTCCAGAGCTAATATCAAAAAGTCCATATCTTGCAATAGAAATGAGGCTACACATTAGTACTGGCCAGTACAAGCACATGGAAATCAGAGAGTTGACAGAATAAGCAAAGCGACATGCAGATAAAAGCAGAAATCATGCAGACCCATGACCTCCAAAAAATTTGCAAAGAGTGTGTTCACATGACGTCATCAAATTCTCAAATCCAAGACTAAAGAGCCACTAAAGGTTTTATCCTCATCAGACATAAGATGTACTAAATTTACATCTCTTTACAGCTTTCCAGCTCAATAATGTCCTTCGTTTAGAAACCAGTGCATTTTGAATTTCGGAGTTATGGTGGTGCGTGACATAAAGCTAACATCCTGTTTGTCAAAAAATATACACTTTTCTCGTGATTTTTAGCCATTTTAGGAGTTAAAGTATTAGGAAAAGTGATTGTGTGAATGATTTTTGGTTCAGTTCAGATAATCAGTCAACTAGATAGCCAAAGTAAGTTCTAGATGTTTAAACTAGTCCTCCAATAGGGCGGCTTCATATTAGGCTCTATAATTTTGCATAGAACATTTGAATTGACGAATATCTCAACTTTGGGACAACGCATACACCTTAAACTTGGAGAACTGTCTTCTTTAATAAAATAACTATTATCTTGCTTGGTTGGGTTCACAGATGTTATTTTCGGCACAGATAAGTGACAGCCAGAAATAGGTCTGCGTGCGCAGTCTAGTGGACTGGTACCTGTAGTGAATTTAAGGACTGACAGACTGAGCAGTAGGTTGTTTGGATAGTCACTATGGAAATCAACGCTAAACTGATGAGCCAAATGGGAGAGCTCCAAGCAGCTGGGAATAAAGACCCAGTTATCATTTTTTATCAATGACATTTTTACAAAATATTTTACTATGATTATCAGTTGAGTAAGGCGGGACGAAAGTTTGGTCACCAAGTTTTAACGTAAAAATCGTGTTGTTGTCACAAGCAACTGGCTCTGTATCCATTGGCAACTTGTCCGGCTTTGACGTCAATTAGCAGCAAAGCGCGCGAAATTGTAGGCGATGCGACAGGCGACCAACGGCTGTTGATATTGTTACCAACGGAAACGAGGTAAGTTGCCCGTGACAACAACACCATTTTTACGTTAAAACTTGGTGACCAAACTTTCGTCCCACCTTACTCAACTGATAATCGTAGTATTATACTGTGTAACTTATTTTGATTTTTATATTGTAATTTGTCTACTACTAAGTCTGAGTAAAGTTACATGTATATTTTATCATCAGTATCTTTGCAAAATGAAATAGACTTATTCAGCCATACACTGTACTTTCTGGTTTTCCTATCTCTTCCCAATAGCCACACTACCTTCCTTTAAGTGTGAACGCAATCAAAACCATGGTGATTTCTTCAACCACATACTGTCCTTACTTGTGAGACACGCCGAAGATCTTGCTTTCATATTTTTCTCCGATCATTAATACTGTAGATTGAAACAAGATTAAATGTAAAGATACAACTGCTATGTTTCTTACCTTGATCGTGCTGGAAAAATACGTTATTCTGGATGTTTGTGTCCAGGTGAGGGAGACAGCTGTACGCAACACAACACTGAGAGGATTATTCAAAATGGCGGCAGTGCCGCATGACCGTGTATGACTGGACCCAACTTCGTCCCCAGGTTTTCTCGGTTGTGGTCTTAGAGAACAGATAATGCCCATTAATGGGCTCGTGCCAAGGACAAATATCCGTACACATTTTCGTGCCAAGTTCATTATCCTTCAAATATTTTTCGAACAGGCACAGCTTTGAAAATTGGGAAATGTCACTCGGTTATTCCCCAGATTTAGCTGGGGCTTATTCAGTCACATGACGCGTTTAGACCAATCGCGCGTGAGCGAAAACACTTGATAGATTATAACAGGTGATGATCATGTGAATCAGCAGTGACTCGGCAGCGGAAAGAAGGCTGATGATACTTTAACTTAATTATGGTTCCTCGTGACAAAATAAACTGCTGCTGTGAGCCTGAATTCTGTTTCCATGTTTGGAAACAATAACTATTGTTTTTGGCCTTTTATGAAACTAGGATGAGGTAAAAGCTTGATACCGCAGAATTTGCGAGCTCCTCAGCAGCCTTTCTCTTCGATCCCTCGAGGTTGCATTCAAAACAAAATTAATTAAATTTCTCCGCCACGTCTGCGCGTTTTTGGTGTGATTCTGGTGTGACTGGGAAAGAAGAGGATTAGAACCGGAGGGAAGGATTACTGGCTCTGCCAGATCACAGACTGCAAAAAGACAAATTCAAGTTAAGTGGGAGCACCATAATTAACAAAACAGAAGTACCAGGTACTGTCGCTGTAGACTGATTCTGTCACTGTAACTGATAATGAATCAAAACTTAAAACAAAAACAAAAAAGGCCGAGTCAGTCATTGTTTATTTGCTCGTTCAAAATTTATAACCGGAGGATATTTCTACATACCCCTCGCATTTATATAATTATTAAATTCGCCGGCAATAATGAGTAGTGGTGTTACCCAAGCTTTCGGTTAAAGGAGATGATGATTTAATTTTTCTGAAATAAATCGAATGTCTAGGTTTCTTTTTAAATTGATTTTGGCAAGTAATCGCATCTCGTATTTCCCATGTAATTTTTATATGGAATGCTTTGATAGTATGCAAGCACGTTAGTCTTGTCAACGTGTGTAAATGATCTTCCCGATTCCGCCGGACTTTACTCAGTTGATGGCTGATGGTGTGGAAGGGGGTGGAGAGACCGGACTGAGGAGAAACTCCCCGGATCACGAACCATGCAATCGAAGATTCTCATTTGAAAAATTATAGTGAAACGATTGCAGAGAGAAAAAAAAAAGATGGAAATCCATTTTAGAAATTCTAAGCTTATTAAGGGTCCCGTTTCAGGAGAGTCGTGTCCATTGGAAGTGCTTCAAAAATAATCAAATTTAACAGCTGCATGTATCAAGGGGGATTATAAATTCTAAGCAGGTTTCATGCCAAAATCCTGCGAAGAACAAGACGCTATTTCGCCAGAGGGAAAAAAAAGCCCCTTCCAGGCGTCCAGTTACTTGGGGCGCAGCGCGAAAAACGGCGAACTGAACGCCTGGAAGAGCTAAGAGGCTCGACGAAAAATGAACAAAACAAGAAGAAGAAGATATATGGGTTATTGACCAAGTGTGAGGTCAAGATTGCTGGATATTGGCCAAGTTCATTTCTTGCGTGTTTATGAACCGAGACGGAGTCCATAAACTCGCAAAAAAAAAAAAAAAGAGCGAGGCCAATATCAAGCCATCTTGACGGAACAAGCTTAGTCAATAAAGGATTTATTACATGGCTTTCGGGGAAATTTTTCTTGCGGGACGCAGTGGGCAGTCCCGAGCGGGTAAGATAGCTCTCGGGTAGCCAATCACAGCGCAGGATTTGATTCATCTTGCCCGTTCACGGAGCTAGCCATATACTAATATTTTGTATAGCCGCCAGTGGACCTGGGGGGAGGGTACTCCTTTCTATGGCCTATGTAGGTATGTGCGACCCCAAAGGGTATCAGTTTTAGCAGGAGTCCAAATGGGCTCCGGGTTTTAGCCATTTTGATCTTTAATATTTTTTGCACTCTAGTCTTGAATTGGGCATATATTTTTTTTGAAGAAGAAGCTACTTTTTTCATCCTGTTTTTCATCATTATCGCTAACATCGAACCAAGAAACTAAGTATGAGGCTAGGCTTTGGTAGATTGTGCTCGAAAAAAAAGCTTATTATGCTTTTAGCAGTGCTCATATTTTTTAGAAATTATGCCAAAATTATGCTACTTTCTGAAAATTATGCTCTCTGTCACCGAAGTTATGCTACTTGGATTTTAAGGAAAATAAAGATCGCCAGTAGCTTAACTCTATCAATTTTGACTTTAATGAACATTCAGACAGTCCACCTTCCAGTCTTACAGTCTTCAGCATGGCAAATACGCATGTGCGCACCTCGAAAAGCCAAATGATATCCAAATCAACCATTTCTGGGTTCTGAATCCGGGTCAGAAAGTTACTTGTATATACTTGTTTTAGACGCCATCCAGGCAAAGCCCTCAGTTTAGTATAAAGACAACTATGCATGTTGTTAATCTCTCTGTTATCGGTTATTGTACTGAAGCATTACACAAGCCTGTAAATAGTCCACGAGAGCATGCTCTTGTGAATCATTGAATCAGTGGATGTACTCGAGGACGACGCCATCTTTGATCTAAGGCCTGAGGGGCCGAGCCGCCGAGCCATAAGCGTGGTGGCCTGAGGAGAGTCTCAGCCTCTCAGATATGTACGGGGTGACCTAGCTAGAGTCTTCCAGACCTCGATATTTTCCAATAACAATACAGAAGTAAAGTACAAACTGAATTATTCTACAACTATGATGGGTTTTTTTTTTGTTTTCAAGGCATAAAAGCTCGGATTATGCTAGCAGTGCTAAACTGAAATAAAAGCTTTAAATTATGCTCGTTTTTCTAAATTATGCTAAAGATTATGCTAGCACAATCTACCAAAGCCTATATGAGGCAGGTCTGAAACAGGGTATTGATTTAGGGTCAGGTCATAAATAGGGTATTGAAAATCGAAGATTTTGGTCATAAATAGGGTAAGGTTTTTGAGAAGCGGGTCGCACACCCCCACCAAAGTTTTCTCGGAGTACTTACTCCCCCGCCCCCCGGGCAGTGGAAGAAATGGTTTTCACAAAGATGATCACACTAGACTTCGGGAATAAGTTTAAAGCTTCGGGAATTTCGACTTCCTTTACCAGGGTTGAGCAATGTTCTGAACGGCTTTCACGAATAAAAAGAACCAAGCCCTAAGTAGTATTTGTAACTCTTGTCGAGCTTTGTCGAAAAACAATGCAAGTATGATTGCAATGTTTTTATGCTTAGTTATCTTTCATCACTTTGAATTCCGACAACGCCTGTAGACTGTCATTTCTTGAGTACAGTTTATTTGGCTGTTCGCTACGGGAAGACGCAAGGGCGAACAGTTCAAACTGAAGATGGACAAGAAATTAGAATATAAATTTTGCCTAAATAAAGTGATCTAATCAATACATTCAGAGTGCCTAAAAAGTCGCGCCGTCGGTCAAAACAAGTAGGACATGGTGTTAAATTATGAAATAACAATCAGTGTCAAGACCTCGGAGCTTTGTTTGTTCCTGTACAAATACCTTCCAGAAATCTGACAGGTTTTTGTCAAGCACCAACCAATATTCAAAAGTTTTACGATCCAAAGTCAATATTTGGGCTGAGACATTCAATGTGAATAGGTTTAGTTAGCGTCCTGTGCGACCAAGCTCGAATAGCCAGGGTTTCGAGCGGGATTAGCACTTTTGGAGATCAAAGCAATTTACAACTGTCCAGTGACACACAAATGACGACAAGCAGAGAACATACCAACTGTTCAGATCGTAAATGCAAGCGATATCCTCTTGGCGTTATTTCGTTGCCACAGATCTCTTTCCATGCTGTGACGTTTGTATCCGCTAAGAACGAGTTTAAGCGTCATTTAGTAATGGTCATTAAAAAGACCAGCTGAAAGCTTGCGTTACATTGAAGGCGGGATTCTAGGCCTGCCCTAGAGACCCTCAACGTGGAATCTCGGTTCATATTGCGGGAGCACAGAATCACCGTCTTAAGAATAGACAGAGAAACTTCCGGTGGTGCACGCCTAGCGCATTCAAGGGATTTGAGGTGATATCAAGACGCCACATTACACAAATACTGTGTTTATACTACAAGGACAACTACTGCCGGTCGCTGAAGTTGAATTGGATCGATCAGGGCAATTGGCGGAGTCAACGAACGCAACGAACTCAAAATGGTCGTTCGCAAGTCGGAAGGTTACACTCTGTTGTTCCTCGAGATTTTCATAATTATCCTGAACACTTTGGCTATAATAGTTATTCAACGCTTCAAAAAGAAATACAACCCAGACATTCTGATACTTACTCTAGCCGTTGCAGATCTCATAAAGGCGTTTATTCCTTTGAACATGTCTTTGGTGGCTTACCTTGGCGGTATAGCTATGACTGAAGGCTCCCCTAAGTGTATTATATTCGGCTGGACGGCTTTCACTGTAAACAGCTCGATCATGCTTGTTATGACGATAATGGCAATCGACAGATATGTGGCGATATGCTGGCCTTTTGAGTACAAGCATAACCTCACGAAGAAACGACTAATTTACGCTATCATTGCAGTGTTTGTATTCAGTGGGGTCCATTCCATCTTACCCTTAGTAGGAGTCGGCAGAATGAGGTCGTATTATAACGGAAGCTTTTGCCATTTTGACTTTGATTCCACGGTTCCTGCGTCTCTGGGTTACAGCGTTTTTGTTCTGGTTCTGGGGATATCTATGCTTGTGGTTGTGATATTTTGTTACACTCGCGCCATGTTAAGCATCAAAGGGCTTATTCGTCGCCAGCGTCGAATGTCCGCATCTTCACGCGACGTTGATGGCGCTGATCGGAAAAGACAATCCATGAACCATATGTTTGCTCGTCTTATGATTGTTATGATGATTGCATTTTGTATTTCGTGGCTTCTCTTCCTGGTAAGTTAATTTACCGTTGTGGTTAAAACCTTCCTAAGTAATTCACTTGGTCAATATGTTTTTTCACTTAAACAACCTCAATATTTTGATAATTTTTTTCTTCGGCTGTCGCGTTATTTCTACAGTAAAATGCTGGTAGATATGTGAATTACGTAGTCCATGCGTCTGTCCTCGAAAAAGTAACTAACTAGTCCAATGATCCCTGTTTTCGTTCTATTCCTGCTGTTTCATTTTCAACAAGGTATCTTGTACTTAGTGATCATGAATAACTTGCTGACTTAGCCATTTTAGGATTATACCCGTCTCTATCCTTCGAAGTTTCTTCAGCGTTATTCGACAAACAGGAAAATGTGAATCATAGTTCTCTGTGCTTTGCAGTTTTGTATGCCTAAAATCCGAAAGTTTAAGCTATTGCAGATGCAGCCGCTTATTTAATACTACTGATTGTTTTGAATTAATTCCTGGATTAAGAAGTACATGAAGCTGTCTTCTGTTTCGCGCTCGCCGAATTTTTTTCCCGTACTCTCCGGGGGTCTGTTCGCAGGCTAGAAGCTGTAGCTTGCGGCGAACGACACCAGTCCTTTCATCGCATATCGCCTACCGGTCACCTTAAAAACTTTTAAATACGTGCAGTGGTCAGTTCTATTCATGCAAACGCATAAATTGTCTCCGTTGGTTTCCTAACTCATGAATTTATCTGTATTTTATCGTTTGAGGTAACTCTAAGCTATCTTTGAGGGGAAAGTTTTGAACCCTTTCTTTTCATGTTTTTCATGTTTTTGATGTACACGTACTTCAGTCTGAAAACTGTTTTCATGCGTGAATAGATGATCTGTGGCGCACAGCACGTTACAGCTGAACAGCTGAAAATGACGCTTTGCATATTGATATTTATTTCCTCGTCTGGACTGATCGTCAATTTATCTCGCTATCAAGACGATTAAAACAACCGATTATTTGACAGTTTAAAAATTATCATAAATCTTTTGATGAATATTTTGTGTAAAACGTTCATTTCGTGGGAAACGACTAGGGTTTATTTGTCTCACGTTTGCCAAACAAACATTTATTGTCTTCCATTCTTAATCAAGCATTTCTTATTGGTTCGTACTGTATTGCCTTAATACATCCACTGGCTTTGATTGAACAAGTCGGTATTTTTAGAAATTGGCTAATCGATCCAGCACGAAAAAAATTGGACTTTGTTCAGAGGGTTGCGTGAAGCTTTCAACACACGATAGCGAACATCTGTGAAATGCTTTCGTTATTTTTAAACAAAACAATTAGGCTTCCGTGTTGTGCTAAGAGATGCACAGTTTCTTCCCCCCCCCCCCGGTTCAAATTAATATCTTGCACGTTGAGAACAAAGATATGCAATTAATGGTTTTGTGGTGACGGACCACAAAGGAAGGGTGTGAAAGAAATATCGAGTCTCGGTTGTTCTAGTACAAGGTTTTTACTTTGGTCGTTACCTTGTTAAAACAATAAGCTGTTTAAGAGAACGAACTTTGCTCATGTATGAAAAGAAACGAGGCGGCATTTGCATTGAATCTGGAACATCGAAAGACAAAAACTGACACTAGCTTGGAGACTAAAATTTGTTCTTGCATTAATTATCTTTGTTGAGTCTCTTCGCTATATATGTTGATGGAAAAGTACCACCCCCAACCCCTAACTGAAGTTACTAGCCTTAATTTCTATTAAATTGTTGTTTCCTTGCTTGATTCGATTCAAAAAGTGAAATCTAAAGGCAATCAGTGAACTACCCAACAAGATAAAATCTGCCCTTTAACGGTCACGGTTTAACCAGCTCCATAATCTTGGTATAAACAGCCAAGGTATGAACAGAAACCGTCTTAGTCTTTCTGCAGGGCAACAGTTCTCTTTTTCTTCCACAGATCAGGATTTTGTTTCAGACTTATGCCCGGCTAGTAACAGGCAAGCAATATCAGCTTGCCCAGTAAAGCTCTGATCTAGACAATTCATGTTTGTTGTTACATAAAGCATGGCAAATAAGTGACATACTTTGGTTGACCTTATTTACCGCACTCAATTCAAAAATTAGGAAAAGGAAGATAAATAATTGCAAACCCGCTGATAAAAAAAGAAAAAAAATGCAAAGATGAAAAGCCGGCCGAACAGGAAAATTTAAGTGGCAGTAATAAGCTCGCTGCGATCGGTAGTGTAGCTCGCTGCGATCCGCATGCCGTGTGGAATATACCAATCCTTTCGTTGTTTTGGTGAAATTCACATAAACCGCAAAATAATCCACAATAAGTTATTTTTTTAAGGTCAAGTAAAATCACGTTAGCCCAAACAAACGCAAGGTTACAATGGTGGAAAACATCTGATTGGCCTTAAGGGGTCTGTTACACTCTTCTGCGCGTGTGCGGCGATTTGTTGTTCGGACTAGCTGGTCCAATTTTCAAAGTTAGAAATTTTATCTCATCGATCATGTGGGAACTGCAAAAGTTGTAGTTATGGTATTCAAGAAACCATTTGCTATTGGTGGAGGGTTTTCAAGGCATATTTGGTATTTTTGTTGAGGATCATAGGGACATTTTTCGTCTCCACAGAAAAGTATACGAAGCCGCGCCGCTTGTCACATGTAAAGGTTTAAAGGCGGGGCATGAAGTTCCCAAAGAGAAGTGATTATCATAAAGCCTCACGAGGAAATCACAATTATTTCGTATGATGTCTGGTACTGAGTTGTTCAGTTGCTTAAAATCCCTCCAAAGGGGCTTCTTGTGTCAATCAAACTCGTACTTCCGCGTTCTCGTGATACAGGCCCTCATTGTCGTGACATCAGGCCTTTTCACGCTCAGACCTAACACAGTAGAGCACACAGAACGCTAGAAACAAATACCACAAAAACTTGGACAGAGGAAGTAATTAACCTTACTCTATCTCGTATCCCACGACTATGAGAAACAGAAAGAAAGACAAAAGCCTTTCTAACTAAGAAATAGGTTTAGAAAAGAAAAGGAAAGAAATGGGTTTAGTCGGCCTTAGTTAGATAATAGTTGTAAACATGAAATTATGATTATCTTATCTTGGTGTAAAGTAGTCTTTTTGGAGCCTAAAATGTACTCACATATAATATAGCGGAATCTTTGTTTACAATATTTGCTTCATTACTATTAAAGCGATTCAGTCTCTGATCAAGCTACAAAAATTCTAGTCCTGAATATTGAAAGAGCATAGCACAATTAACTGTCCCATGCAATCTGAACCCGATGAATTGAATAATTTCTGAGCGACGCGGGTTTAAGAATTTGAAATTTCAAAAAGAATGTACGAGCCCATAAGCGGTTTTGCCACCCAGAAATTTTGCCGTTTTTGAAAGCAAATTTCTCCTTAGCCTGTTCCAGGCTCTCAGTGGTTGGGGGACAAGCGAAGAAAAGAGGGCGAGCGAGAGAAAAAACGAGGGAGACTTGGGCGTTCCTTGCCTTAGTCCTCCCTCGTTTTTTCTCTCGCTCGCCCTCTTGTTTTCGCTCGTCCCCAACCACTGAGAGCCTGGAACAGGCTAATTTCTCCGTGAATTTTACACCCAAAAAGCCACAAATCTCACCAATTATCAAGTTTCACAAGTTCTTGATCTCTGGATGTTTGGAGTGAACTCATATCCAGCGTGATGCCTTCTCTGCACAAAGTCGAATGTTAACGAGGAAAAAGGTAAACAATAACCTAAGCGAGATCGCTCTATTTTTCACGCACTTGCCAAGGTTCTATTTACACTTGTTGGAAAAATATTAAACATAATTTGTTTTTTTTTCCAGATCGTTGTTCTTCAACACGTGAGCGGCTGGTTCGTAATCCCAGCTGCGGCACATTTCTGGTCCATGCGACTAGCTGTTATTAACTCTCTGTTAAACCCAATAATTGGTGCAGCAATGTGCAAGCCATACAGAAAGGGTTACATGTTCATCCTTTGTAAATGTCTTCACTGCTGTGGATTATGCTCCTCTTACAAAGCCGAAAGTAAGTTAATTTGTCTGTTTCTTGACCAGAAAACAATAGACGGTACCGCGAATTGATCATCTTGTTCGGAATCTTATTAGATTTTGTTTCACTTTGTACCTACCACACCCAAATACAATAGGCGAATCAGCAGCCGTCATCTACGTTCTGATTTTCTGCGATATCAAGTCACTGACCTGAAATGGTACGATATCATAGTCACTTGGACGAATTTGGGTACGGTAAATACCTAATCCTACCTTTATTTCTGGTCCACTTCGGCGGCATATCAGGCGCGTTTGGTCGAGCCATAGGTATTTTGGCTCGACTGCGATTGGCTAAAATGCGAACCATGGCTCGACCAAACGATACGCCGATAAATAAAACTTCTCAGTTCTAGAAAGATTGCATGCCCAACAGAACCGTATCAGGGAACTTTAAAATGCTTAAAGATATTATAGAGAGTTGCAGTTGAGCTTTCCTTGACCGAAGTTCATGGCGTTCATTCCAAAGGAGAGAATGTCATCTGTCTTTTAGAGTTTGGAGACAAAGATCCTGCCAGATTACTGAATGTTCTCCTTCTTTTAACGCAGTTTGTATACGCCATGTATGTTTTGTTTCATCCTCTGTATTGTGTTTTATTTTATTGTTGCTGATGTTGTTGTTGTTGTTGTTGTTGTTGTGTGGGTGTTTTTTCTTCTTCTTTTCAGTGAAGTATGGAATTTGTTTTTGAAGAGATAATTTGGATATTTACTAATTCTACGTTGGTATGTTTGACGTTCAGATCCCTGGACACGTTCCCGGAAGTTGTCCACAGGTTCACGAAACAGCTATGAACGAGATCAAAACGAACCGAACAAAACTGATACTATGAGAAGCAAGATCAGGAACAATCCATCATTCAACAGTTATCAAGATTCTGGCATTGTTCCCGATAGCAATGACTGTACTGGAAGCCTGAGATATCATCAGGATGGGGTATTTAACGATGCTTTTGACCTTGACGGAGGTAGTACAAGTGGAGGTGGGAGATGTCAAACACGGCCAAGGCTCTCTAGAAAGCGTATCTCTTTTAAAGATGAATTTGACGCGCAAAACATAGCAGAAATGTCCCTTAGTGAGGAAAACGCCGCGGAACCATTGACGAGAACGCCTGACGATACAACTGTTCCAGACCAGCATCCCATTCCATTCCTACCCAACATTACGAAAGGTGATCTTCTAACGACTCAAGATGTGAATAATGATACTGAAAATACTTCGAGTGGAAACCAGTTTACTTCTGTGCAGGCCCCACCTGAGGGCAAGGACAACAGAATGACTGCAGTCAGTTCAAATGGAAATCAGGGAAGAAAGTACGGTATTTCAGGTAACCATGCATGACATCCTTCGCCAAACGGTGCAGGAAACGTGAGACACGCCCCACGCGATTACACAACTTGAAACAACCGACTTGGATACCTAAACATTTGCTTTCTTTGTTCAGTGAATAATAAGTGAGACATGAAAACCTGTCAATATAATGAATATACAATAGACTCTGCACAATACCAAACTGCGCATGTTTCTTTTTTCTTAGGTATTGATCAGTCTTCGCTTGAGCGGTCTTCAGCTGGGAGACCAACAGGAAATAGCGACTCCCTTCTCACATCAAGCAGCAAAGCCCCTCTGAGAGAAGGCCATAGAACGGAAGAGAAAATAACCCATAGAGAGAAAGCACCGTTAGAAAATACCGTCAGTCAGCTGATGGTAAAAGACGAACGAGCAACAGCAAGCTATTTACCAAAAGGTATAATTGGCGATAATAGTGAAAAAGAGAAACCTTTGAGGGAACTAAGTGAATTGCATTTGATCTCACCAAGAGAATCATCTTTTGAATCAGTTCAGATTACTCATTTTCCTGTTGGTACAAATTCTGTCATAAAGACAACCACGGTGAAATCGCCAGTATTGAAGAACAGTCAGCCTTGTGGTTTTTCACCATTTTCTTTGAGGAGTGGTTCGTTCACTGAAAGAACTCGGGAAATGTTACTAGAAAATCAAAAAGCGCGATCTCGGTCTTTCGCAAATGACCGTTTGGTAAATGAATCCGACAATACAAGGCAGGAAAGACATGATTCACTTGAACGGCAGCCCTTAATTCGTCCAGTAACCACACAACGCTCGCATGCAGTGGAAGGTTTGCTTGACACCCCGAGGTACAAATCTGGCGAAGTCCTGCCATCAAATTTCTCGCCAAACCTTGGCAGAGCCAAGAGCTTTGAATCCATGCTCAACAATACTCGCTTTAAATCGGACAGCACAGGGTATGGGGGTCCTGACTTGCCGTCGTTTCAAAGACATTCATCTGCTCTCAAGGGGGGACAGTTAAACGCAACGAGTAACTGGTATTCTTCAGAGCCTGATCTAACTCGCACTTTGCAGGAGACAGTTTTTCTGACTTCACCATGCAGATCACCGCACTGCAACTCCGGACCACACAGTGAGCCCTTTAAAGGTAAGAAACTTCAAGAAAAACATATCCAGGCGAGCCAGTTGTAAGCGGACCCTCTTAACACCGCTCAGTATCGGCTTACTCGATGTTACATTGTCTTACCCACGGTAGAGTCTGTGTCCAGCTCTGGTAGGAATCCATCAGAAGGGCTTCAAGTCCTAAAAGAAACATGCATTTTATGATGTTCATAAATGCCGAAAATTGCCAGTTATGAACTGGGTATAACGGCCCATAGAGAGCTATTTACTAGAAGGAAAATCAGTTAACTTGGTAACGTTCCGCTTACTTGGTCACCTTTGAATAGACAACAGCTTAAAACAACAGTCCATCGACAAATCAATTTGCTATTTAGCGGTTAACTTCGAAGAATTTGTTTTGTGTTATTCCACTTCCTTTTTCATTTCAGAAAATGTGCATAACAGTTACCAAAGAAGAGCCTCTAGTAACCAGGTGACGTCGCGGTCACCAATCAAGATTTGCAGACAATTGAGCGTGCTGAGTCAGAAAGAACTAGAACGAGAAGTTTTCTGCTAAAATTAAATATTAAACATTGGGAGAGAAGAAAAAAAATAGCTTTTTTCCCATGAACTTTAATGCCGAGATGATATTTTAATAGGAGTGTAACCAAAAGAAAGAGATGAAAAAATAGTATGATTATTTGTCAGAATAATTGTAATTTTAATTTTGCTGATTATAGCAGGAAGAGAACATATGCCCCAAACGACAGATATTTAACATGGAAGGTAATTTAGTGATGAATTTCTTTGCATAATGAAAAGAAGATCAATAAAAATAAGTTTGCTTTCGAATGCTTAGAACCCTAATTCTGTTTAGACCGGGTCTTTTCGGTGTTCTCGAACTGGGAAGGTTGGGGAGGGGAAGCCTTTTTAGCCCTCCCCTGGGACTTGATTTTGAGACTGTGAGAATGACATTTGGAGGATATAAAAGGTACTGCAAGAAATTTAACTATAGTGTTCAATATGAATGCACAAATGCAAACTTTGAGAAACTTGCCTGTGAAAATATGGTTTCTATGGGAACATCAAGCTAGATGTCCTAGAAGAAATTGTTCCCAGATGGACTTTAGGAAAAGTCACCAAATTTGGAGTTCATTACTTCCATGCTCTTTACGTTACAAAATTGATGAGGGCCTGAACAGCTTGCCTACCTGGTCTGAATAGCGTTAACAAGTCAAGATGACCTAACTAATACTGCGATAACGAAGGCTGATCTGGTTTATAATTTCTCTAGTATCCAGCGAAGGCGTAATCCTGCATACATCTGGCTTGTAGATGTTAGGTAGAGCATGCTATGTGCAGCAACATGCGTGTTCATGTGCAGTGTTTTAATTGCAGTACTATACAAATTAGTTGAAGTTTGTGCTCCAAACGCTTCGGTTCTTCGCCTTTTTGTCTTGTTCTCTATTTGATAAAGTGAATAACGTGCGATTTGAAAGAATAAAGGGTTGTAAAGTTATAAACCATACTCAGGATGCAGGTGAATATATTTAAGATCTTGAATTTGAACTGCGGAGAAAGATGTAAATATATGAATGATGCATCGCAGTTATGGGCGGGGGACTCCGTTTCTATGGCGTAAAGTTAGAATTCTGTGGGAAGGTTAGTTCGCTGGTGGTTTTCCCTCACCCACTTCTCATGTTCATAGTATACTCGATCCAGCAGCGACCAGTCCTGGGCTTCCTCGCCTGCAGACTGCATGTCCCGTAACTTAACTCGAGTCCTCAGGCCTTTGTGAAGCGGCGTCCATTGGGAATAGATTACAAATGGGCATCCCATTCAGAAACTCTTATGAAGTGTATTCCTTTGGAATCCACCGAATCAGAATCAACGGTCCAAGATCGCTCAGATCTACCCTGCGACACAGAAATCCCCTTCTCTTTCTCAGAGAATCTCTATCTCGCAGGGTAAGTCAGACCATGGTACTGAAAGGAACTGACGAATCGTCGTTCAGAGTGGCTTCATCGGTTTTTTTGATGAGTCATGATCCGAGTGTTGTTGGATCATTGATCCTGATCATCCCAAAGTAACGCACCCAAGGAATCACCTGTAATATAACCATTTCAAAAGTACACGATTTCTGTAGTTCGATCAGGTACCGCTACAGTGGTGCTTGGAGCTCGTGTCGTCTCAGCTGATGACTTCATTTGTGACTGAAGGGTAGCCTAATAAACGCTACTAGATCTCGGTGGAGATCAAGAAAAATATTGCTATACAGCGTATTAAAACAACAGATTTATTCAAGGTTATAAGACTTTCTTCATCCAATATTAAATAGGCGCAAAACTTCTTAAAAACAAATAACACTGCTTTGAATATATTTGCAACTTTTACATTCCACATCAGTGTTAAATATTGTTTCCATTAAAATGATGTCTATCTATAGACCTTGTTCAGAACGGACCTACGTCATGTACAAACGCAAACGCAAGTGGGTCACGTAACACGCCAAGCGGTGGAGGCAATTTTTTAAATTACGACGTCATTCCTTCATTCCGTACTTTGCGCAAGCACTGCAAAGCATGTTATACGTGAGCAGAAAACGAACAAAGGGTGTTCAGTAAACAAAAATAAAAACTTCAATTTGAACTTTTTCTTCAAAATGTTTACAACTAAACTACATGTGCAATTTCTCACTGAAATCTTGTGACGAGTACATCAACAGTCTCAACAACATATGCAGCATATGCCCTTATTGCTTCAAGACCGAAGGCGCTGCAAATGTTACCATCTGTACAGGCAATCTTGAAAGAACGAAAACGGGTATATGTCTAAACAATGGCGATGTTTCCCCTTCCTTGTTCAAGAGCATCGTTTGCAAAGTTATTCCTTCGAATTAGTTTTCTTAACAAATCACGCTAGGCAGAAAATAAATGCTATGGCTCTTTTACGTATAATTTTTTAATGCGAAATCTCGCAGTGACTAATATTTGAGAATGTTTTATGATTTTATGATTTTTTCCTTTGTCTCAAATAGGACGTAACACTTTAAATATATATTTCTCAAACGTATTTTAGCTAACCACTATACCATTTAAATATTTCTTTGAAATGACGCTAAAAACGAACAGTAATAGTTGAAATCTCCAGACAGTATAATTTGAATGTAAACAGAGGGCTGGTTACCCTCGATCTGTTGGAAACTCAAGAAGTTAATGTCTTTGCCGTCTTTGAACACTCAACCAGTGTCCATGATTATTTAACACAACACCATTAAACAAGCCGGTAACTTTCAAATATGTAGTAGATTTTAAATATAGTTCCCAAATGAAAAACAAAAGAAATAGTAAATAACAAAGTAAACACCAATCGTCATTTAGTGTACCAGTTATGTTTAAATCTTGTGTCGCACCGCGTTTTGAGCATCAAAACGAGACGGTTTAATCACGTGGCTGTACTGCTCGAAGTCTGTTTTCCCTCGAAATCACGAAGGAGTATGGGGCAAGGGTTTAAGAGGAAAGGGCTTGGGACGAGACTAAGGTTTGGCGCTCTAACCCTTTGTCGTCCATACAACTTTTTTCGCGCACGAGTTCGAATTAGTCAATATTAACTCTCTCTCTCTCTCTCTCTCTCTCTCTCTCTCTCTCTCTCTCTCTCTCTCTCTCTCTCTCTCTCTCTCTCTCTCTCTCTCTCCCGCCCACTTCGACAAAAGGCCGAGTACAAGCAGTGTATCACGGTGTCCTCTGTATGCCTTGGATCCTCATTGATTCCCATCACTTGGGCTTGTGAACGTAGCGCAGAGAAAGATACGCCATAACCCTGAACATAACGTTGAACAGGAAAAGTACGGCGAGATTCACGCCTGCAGACCTTGCCACGTTCAGCTTTTCTAAGATGTCACTGCCCTCGATAGCGGTCCCATTGTTCCTGCATGCAGCATATGACGAGTCCACTTCTTGGCAACTACATGAGGAATAAGAGAGTGAAGTGCGTCAGGACTTGACAAACGACAAGGAACACTACGTACAATTTCAATAAGATATGAGAGCAGTTTCAACAACAACAACACGTCGTTATCTCAACGAGACAAATAACGACAATCAATAAATCAGTCAATGAATAATCAGAAAAAAACAAACCAAGGAAACAATTAAGGTATCTAGGAACGCAGATTTAAGACGAAATACTTTCAATCGAAAAATAGAATCTTTGCTTATATTATGCCTCATTAGCACGAGCACTTCACTCTTTGATCGAGCAACAAAATACCAGGTTTACATATTGAGAGCGTGTGGCTGATAAACTTCCCAAAAAGTTTGATATTAAATACTCCTTGCGTATCGTGGGTTAAAAAACTCAAAATTTCACAAAAATGTATTTGCTCATCAGCGCTTTTTACCTCCCAGGTTTTGAGAGCCAATATCTCCTTTTAATTAACACCACAGCCAAAGAGCTCAAAAGTTTATAACCAATTACTACGTTTCACCGACAAACTCTTACTGCGCCTTTCAATAACATGCGGACTCTAAAATTCAAAGCTCAACCAACAAATGCGTTTTTCGCTACCGTCAATCAAATGTTCGGCGGCTTCTCCCAGCTTCCGACTATGTTGCCTGAACTGTGCTCAACGATTTGATTTGATCACCGCACGCTCGTCAGTAGTCGGAAGCTGGGAGGAGCCGTTGAACATTTGATTGACGGTAGCGAAAAACGCATTTGTTGGTCGAGCTTCGAATTTTAGAGTCCGCATGTCACTGAAAGACGCAGTAAAATATTTGGTGTCAATTCCTATCTTATTCTAGCATGATAGTTTTTCTTCCAAGTCGTATTCTAATGAGGTTAGGTAGGCCAGCCAATCATGACTGATCACCGCTCACCTGAATGACGGCGAATTGGTAAATTCCATACTAAGGATTGCGTCGTAAGAGTACGTAATGACAGCGCTGTATTGAAACCAAGATAACCATGATGGCATGTGCTTCTGATAAAATCCACCCAACAACATGCAGGTCAGACCATATACAGCAGCCACGACAATTGACTTCTTGAAATCCATCACTGTAGCGCCGATGCACAAACCTACAGACTGAACAAGAAAGAACGCTTAATGCAAAGGTCTGTTTACTTTTTGTTCCTAAACATTGATGAAAAAGCCCTCGCTTTTTCAACACTGAAGTAGATCTGTTTCGTAATGTTCGAGAACGGTGCCTAGACAACACTTGCGTCTCCGAAACTTTCAATTAGACGTGAAAATCTCAGAAGCCTTTATCACGAGTCACGAAGTATCTTTCTTTGTGCTTCATTCGTTTCCGAGTCTGAATTCGTTTACGTCTCAGTGTCGGATTTTCACACAAGGGTCTCGATCGGCGAGTCCCAGATTTCAGCTTTCTTTAATTTAGTTTGTGTAAAGCCAGCAATAATATCAGTGACGACTGTATGTTTTCTCGACTGTCCATGATATCGTAGGATATCAGGTCAGTGACCTGTAAGATAACGCGGAACGGAACACTATGAATAATGATCGGCTAATCCTGATAGAATATTAAGGCCGCCGCACCAGAAGGCAAAAGATTCGTGTGCGAAGTGAGGTAAAAAGACACTTTCTTGCACACCATGCAAGAAAGTGACTTTCAAATTTCCTTTAGTTCTCAAAAAAAAATGTCCACATAGCCTGCATAGCGCTTTTGCTTTGGCGGCGAAGCGGTGAACGAATGACGAAGCAGCGAGGGAACCGGTTAAGAGTCATGGCGTCTTCGCCACAGAAATCACTGGCTAATGCCTCTAATGCAAAAACGTCACTTGTTTTCGCACCTGTCCGGTAAGGGCTGTTAACAATAGTACAAAGAGTGTGCCAAGGAAAGCCTCGCTCCTGTTTAATCCCGCCATCCAATATACAACGATTAAAAACAGCGTGGGCTGTAACACGACCAGCGGTAGTTCACTGCAGAGCTTGGCTAAATAGTATGCTGATAGTCTGTAATACCCAGCCGCTCTCTCTTTGTTCACCACAGTTCTTTCATTTGGAACTGAAAATACATAAGAAAAACAGATCAGTCATGATGAACAAATAAAATGCAAAGAAAGCAAAAGACCAATACGCATGAGCGAGTGGAATCCGTTTGTGTAATAACAATCATTCCCATAACAATCGTCCCCAGGCCGCGCTCCTTTTGGTCAGCACCAAGAGTCGCGACCTCTGGGTGGGTCCAACACCGGAAGTCCGCGATTCATGGACTTCCCGTCAAATCTGACAAACCTGATTGGCTAAGAATACGAAACGAATACTCTGCGCATGCTAAGAAAATCGAGTTTGGCCAGAGGTCGTGATTCTTGGTGCTGACCAAAAGGAGCGCGACCTCTGGGGACGAGAATGAATAACAATTAGGAAACTGATCATCAATAAACCCATGACCTTAAAGGTTTTTGACTCAACAAGAAAAAATCTTCCTTTTTGATCCCCTGAATTGCAAGGCATTTCTGTGAATTTTACGTTATGCATCCTGGTGATGTAAGCAATCAAAATTGAGACAGCACGGAAGTAATTAGCCTTCTTTGCAGACATTCTTTTAGGAGGTGCGAATAACGAGCCAATCAATATCAGCGCAGGAGGCTAGCAAATCGTATACATGTAATAAATGTACAGTATTATCCTAATTATTATGTAACCTAGTTGAATGTTTTAACTTCCCATAGCATGGCACTCACATGACACGAGCGAACTGAAGAGTGTTGTGAAATTCCAGTAAACAACGATGAAAAATAGCTGTAAAACAAAACAAGCATCTGTTAATTACTGAATGTCTTCACCAAACATTACAGTAAAATAACTATAGTGAAAAAAAGATCGGGGCAACCACATAAACTAAGTTCAAACAGAAGTTCCCATCTGCTGTTGCCATTTTGAATCTGGTGTCCTTGTCATGTCGCCCACAATTGAAACGGCTGAGAGCCTGGGACAAATGATATGGTTGCTAGTTTAAATTAGCATTTAATATGGGTACATGTATTACGATTATCAGTTGAGTAAAGCGCGACGAAAGTTTAATGACGAACTTTTGGCCATAAAATTGCGGTGTTGTCACGGGCAACTTACCTCGTTTCCATTGGTAACAATATCAACAGACGTGCGTCGCCTGTCACGTCGCCTACAATTTCGCGCGCTTTGTTGCCATTGACGTCAAAGGCCGGTAAGTTGCTGCTGGAAACGGAGCCAGGTTCCCGTGACAACAACATGATTTTCACGTTGAAATTTGGTGATCAAACTTTCGCCGTGCCTTACTTAACTGATAATAAACAATTATTGGATGAGGTTTTTGCGATATCCAGAATAATCAAAAACCGAATTTAATAATTGTTTTATTATACATTGAACGAAAAAGATGGAAGTCATGTTTTTGCTTCTTCACTGACGGTGGGCAACACAAAGCGCGCGAACTTGACATGATTACCCGTGACCTTGAGTGTCCTTGACATGATTATTGTATAATCTGCAGAGATGACGTCACAGACGCCGATTGAAATAATTCACTGTACGCTTTCGGCCAATCAGAAAAGAGATAGTGAGTTCAATGTATAATAATCGTGGTAATTGATCACGCGTGCTGTCAAGATGGTTGCATATTCGCCCAGTTTTCGCCAGTAAAGAACTTTTTGTTGCAGAATACAGCCAGCAAGATTGCAACTAGGAGGAGAAAAACAGGAGAAACCAATCACAGAAGAGGATTTGGTTCAACTTTCAGCTGTCAAACTGTCAACTTTTTAACCAATGAGATTTTATGGACCTTTTTAAGTAGCCAATCAAAAAGCGAGAAAAGCTATTGACAAAGTTCGCATCATTTTGAATAAAATTCACTTATCTTTGTTCACGGCAAGTTTACGGCGTCTTTTCCCCTCATTTATTCCCGGCATTTGACCATTTTGGGGTCTTGTTATTGTACAAAACAAATTGACGTCAGTTTTTTTATGCGTCTGTCCTCTTATTGACGATAAATTTCGTCATAACATTGTCAAAGTTTACCGCGGAACCACTTTCACAATGTTATGACGCAATTTATCGTCAATCAGAGGACAGACGCATAAAAAACTGACGTCAATTTGTTAACTTTTACCTAAAATAATAGTACATCGACACATACCAATGAATATCTGTCCACTATACTCTCCTCTTTGTAAGGAATTTGAAACCATATCAGTCCTGATATGACGGCGAGAAGCACATGCTGGAATCAAGATTAAAGTCTCCAATAAAACTTATTTTCTGGAAATAATCAAAGCCTTTTAGGGATTTAAAGCGATCAGTCAAAAATAAACGGAGAGGAAAAAGACTGGGAAAACAGACACAAACAATATCATGGAGAAATCGCTTCAGCTTACTCCAATGAAGGACAACTTCGTCATAACGTTCAAGCTGGTTGTCTCATTTGGAGTATTTTCAAAAGTAGCCTTCAGTTCTTCGTCGATAAAATTGTTCGTCTTCCTGCCCACAGGGATGTACCTAGTACAACCCGAACTAAGTTGGTTTGTGAACAAGCCCATCCGACTTTCTAGCACCTTGCACTTATATAAGGACACTTAAAAAGTTGCCCGTTTTCTACTGAAATTTCAGAGCGCTCCTTCAGCTGGTGAAAAAATCTGGGAGCCAGCTGTTAGCTTCATCCCTTGTTTAATATACAGGTAAATGAGAAAATATCATGGGAAACCTGGAGGCTGTCCTCAGCTAAAATCATGTAAAATGAATTTTAGGCAATGATTACATACCTGAGTAAAATTAAGCTTTGAAAGAATTTCAGGCTTGGACTGTTTAAACGTCCTCTGCAACAGAACCGTGAACTGTGTCCAGAAACTAGTGGCCCATGATGTGGAGATGTCGCTGTACAAGGCTGATTGATCTTCATCATCATCATGGTAATGGATGTCGACTTTGGAGTAATCCCGTGAAGTAGTACGCTTGTAAGTGACAACAGCCACATTGAAGTCTGCAGAGGACAACCGAGCCTCCGTGTGAACTGGAGGGTTTAGCGCCTCGGATGATTTAGTAAACGAATCTCGTACATTTCTCCATAAGGTCTTGGGTGGTTTTGGATTTTGAATCAGAGGAGTAGAACTCTCGTTTGTTTCAGAAAGCTCTAGAGATGTTTCATGAACGTGTGATGGTGCACATCCATTTGGGGTTTCATTCATTTCCATCTCCATTTTCTGTTTTTCATGAGGTGAGAGTTCAGTTACCACTTCATTTTGATCAACTGCTTCTGACAACCCATCATCCGATTCACTATCTTCGATGCTTGCAGAGCTCTTCAAAGTGTCTTTTTCAAATTCTTTCTCAGGGACATCAGATTTATTAATTTCTTCTTTGTGTAGCGGGTTTCCAGTTGCTGTTGATTGTCCATCTTTTTGCTTAGCACTAACTTCATCTGCCTGATATCCATAAGATCGTTTATCTGAACTTCTGCTACTTGTTTCACTTGCTGTGTCTTGGCCTTTTTCCAGCTCGTCTTTGCTATTGTCCTCTGTAGTAGGTCTTGACTTCTCAAGTTTTACTGGTGTATACATATTGGGCATTGTTGAGTACTTCTGATGTCTTTTCCGCCTGCAATACGAAATTTACTTGTAAATTTCCAATTCAGATGGAGATCAACATTATACATAAAATCGGATAAAGCACACATCGAGTTTTTCACAAAGTGTACATTGAGTTCTTGGGCACACCAAGAACACATACTTGTCAACAATAGAATATTTAAGTTAAGAAAGATGAATTAGGTTTGCAGCAGGGACTTTTAATACATTTTTGGAAATGATTTTACAGGGGCAAATGACCAAGCACATGGAATCACGGATGTACTTGTCATGCAATGTACTCTTTATTGCTGAAAACATTAAACTGTAAGTTTGTACAAACACGTTTGTATCATGCTCACCTTTCATCCCAGCCTTTCACAATCCTTTCTTGAACTTCTTCTCCTTCAGTTACTTTTTCCACTGATGACAAACGTAAGAACGTTAAATACAATTTAAAGAGTTAATTACAGATTAGCAGACTAAAATATTTCCTACAAATAGCAATATACTTACAAATAAAGTCTGCTGGGTTGAAGTGAGCATCACAAACCAGACCAATACTCTCAAAGAAATCAAGCACTTTGCCAGCTTTCCCATAATAAGCTACCTGTTATACAAAAAAAAAATACAAAATTAGCATGTACTTTGACTTTTAGTTCACTGGTGTTCACTGTTTACAAAATACAATCTAGTAATGTAACTGACTAAAGAGAGCAGATAAACTGCTTGCCATTGCTCTTTCATTTTTGCTCTCAGTTTTTCTTCTTCCCTTGAGTCTGATTCAATTGTGCATACCCGTGAAAGTGAAGGCTAATAGGTGTGGTATGGATGAGAAGGAGTCACTGAGACAAGGCAACAAGCTTAACTGTGTGCCACACTCTGACCTTGCCTTGTCCCAAATTTCCTTGCCTCATAATTCCCAGCTGATTTTGAGAGAAAAAAAACAGACCAGACTGAAAGCAGATTCTGTGGGCTGAAGTTAATTAAATAGCAACAACATAACTTGAACACATGCATACAGTCATGAATGTAGATGTAGTTATTAATAAAATAATATACACAAACCAGCTCTGCTGGTTAGCTGAGCTCTTACCTGTCCTCCACACAGCAGAAGAACTTTGTCAAACATGTAAAAGATCTGACTTGATGGCTGGTGGATTGTGGTTACCACTGTCTTCTTTTCTCTTGCTGCATAGTTCTTCAGAGTTTTCACGAGGTTCAAGGCATTCCTGGAGTCCAAACCTGAGGTCGGTTCCTGATACACCAGATGTACATGTAGTAAAAATGATGTCAACTGGATATTATAATTTTAACATGCACTGATGGTCGCCACTATACATGTATACACTGTAAACACTGATATAATGGGAAATAAATTTATACACGAACAGTTATTGTTCCCTTATTTGAAAGCTCACAGACACTGTATTTAATATCTTATTGTATTTAATGTCTATCTTATTGTATTTAATATCTACCGACTTGAAAAACTTACGTCAAGGAAAATCAAGGAAGGATTTGTAATCAGTTCACAGCCAATGTTTGCACGTTTCTTCTCCCCTAAAGGAAATAAGTTGAAACATAATAAATTTGTGGCACAGGAATATATACCTCTCCAAAATTGAAAATATGTTATTGCTCTCATCAACCATTACGTGCACTCAACAAGAAAAAAATTCAAATAATTTAAATATAGATTTTTACAAATAAATATACTATAAGTAAAATTAAATTTAGACAATAACTATTAATATGCTCTTTAATACCTCCAGATAATCCTCTCTCAAATGGGCTACCAATTTCTGAAACATAAAATATATATATAATATTTTATTAACAATTATCAGGGCTCGAGACTAACAGTAGCCAACTAGCCACAGACTAGTAAACATTCCATTTTGGCTAATGGTTTTTGCGCTTCACTAGCCATTTTGGCTAGTGAAAATGAAAATTCATGAGCACTGGAGGCCCAGAGGAAACCAATTAACAGTTAACTTCAAATTTTTCACAAATTGAAATTGAGTCAAAGCAGAATTTAAAACATCGGCTGTAATAAATATCATATATAATTTATTGGCCCAAACAAGAACTTTAAATTACTAAAATGCGAAAGAATAATTGACTTTAGTTTGTTTTTTCCCTTAGTAAAAAGTGATGAATGACAAACGAACTGCTTACCGCTAATGATACGTCATGCGTAAAATCATGCCGAACTCTAGGGATCATGTTTCATGCGCACAGCATCTGGAGGTCACATAGGCTTTCAAAAAATCCAAAAAAATTCGAAGGTGTTCGAAAATTTGAATGATGCCTATATAATATCCATGCCTATGTTTGCAACTTGTAAATTATCTTGTGTTCATGAGAAATCATGAATTGGCATTTTGAAAGAAAGGAATTTTTTCGGCGTTGAGTTACAAAGGTCTGTGGGAATTTCTCACGGAAGCAAAAATTTCGGTTTTCGTTGTTGAGCAATGCCTATGATTATAACATCGATGCCTATGTTTGCAAATGTGTGCGTCTGGCTAGTGAAAAATTTGTTTTGGCTAGTGAATTAAACCTGTCACTAGCCAAGTGGGCTAGCAAGCTGAAAAGTTAGTCTAGAGCCCTGAATTATTTCTTGATGGTATTACAGTACAGTATGGAACTTATAAATTGAAATGGCTGTTTGAATTTAATTTCCATGAGAATGTTTGAAATCACAAGTAGGTGTACATGTACATGTATCACGGTATTTTACTATACACTGTGGTTACAAGCATTTTTTACAACCATGCAGTTGTACACATGCATGTACAGTATACGAGTCATTCAGAATAAAATTGGAAAATGACAGATTGAGCGTTTTCTTCAGGCTAGCTTAACTGAAGGGAAACTGTATAATTTACAGTTAAACCTCACTAGAAGGGCCACCTTGGGGACAGAGGAAAGCAGCCATTGTGGAGAGACGGCTGTTTGGGGGATGTAGGGTGTAACATACCACCCATCTTTTTCCAGGGATGCCAATTTGGAAAAATAATTCTAATTGTACATGTAGTATATAAATACGCAATAAAAAAGAAAAGAGACCAATGACAGGTGGTACTAAACAAGTTTCGTGACCTTTAGGAACAAAAAATCGGGTTTTGTATACAATGTTTGTCAGTGGTTGATTTTAAACTGGCTGTTGTTGAAGTTGGAATGAGCTTTAGTGGCCGTGGCTGCTGTGGAGAGGTGGCCTTTGTAGAAAAGTTAAAAGAAGAGTGAGTGTCTGGACCATCCACCGCGACAAAATAAAATGGGTGTTAGAGCGAGGTGACCATTAGTGGAGGTTCGACTGCATTTATTTTCCATTAAGTTAAACACAGTTCACTCACTTGTGTCCAAACATCTTCTGACATCTAAGTTATCAACAATTTCTTCAACCTAAAAAGGACAATGTAAATAACATTTTAACATAATATTATTCTACAACTGAGAGTAAAACAAGAACTTAATCAGTATGTACATGCATCAGGGCTTATCTCTATTCTATGTTCTACTCTACTCTACTGTATGGGCTTAGTGGCCATACTGGTCTTAAAGCCTCTGTACATGGCTTTGACTTTATGACCATATGACCTGCCTAGTATACTTTCACTCTTTACAACATACACATTTATTATTTTGTAAAGTTTGTATTTTTAAACTCAACAAGATAGCAAACCCTTTTTCTTAACAGTTATATATTAAATAAAACCTGTTTTCATACACAGTGTATATTTACAACCTGTTTACATATAAATTAAACCTCCTGACTTATATTCTTAAGGATAGTGTACATGTTCAGTTTATAAATTCATGATCGGTTGAACTATCCCATGGCCAAGAGGAATGTACCAGTTGCTATTAAGAACAGTAGTTTAACCTTGCACAAAATTGGAATTGGAGACAAAATACTCAGAACTACATGTATCCTTTCAGCTCAGGCGACAATTTGTAATATTTGAATGTGCACTTACTGTATGCATTTCTAACTCTGACTCCAAATCTGATTTCTAGTAAGTGTAGACTAGTCCTGAGTAAGCTACATAAAATGGTTGCTGGTTTAATTGATTGATCAACTGATTTTTTGATTCATTGACTGACATACTGATCACTAACTGAATGACTGACTTTGAATTTTATTGATTAACTGATTGATTTACATGTTATTATATTGATTGATTGATTGATTGATTGATTGACTGATTGATTGGTTGGTTGGTTGGTTGGTTGGTTGGTAGATTGATTGATTGATTGAGATGCTAGCTAGGACTGACTGTGAGGCAAGTACCTTTTGTAGCTTCTCTGCCTTGGACAACGTATCTGGCAAACGAAGCATTGAAGAAAACTGCAAAAAAAAAAAAAAACAATTGTTCATTAGAAGGACAAATTTACCAATGATTTACAAATGTACTACAGAGGTTTACATGTAAAATGCCTTTGAATAAGCTGGACATTAAATAATTAGGTCCAGGTAAGAATCTTGACAAGACATAGTTACATAAATTTATTACCGTGAGAGTTTCCCGAAGGGTGAGATTTGCAAAGAAAATATCTTCTTGTAAAACATAACAAATCTTCTTTTTCAGTTTCTTGTTGAGCTTGGTTCCATTGAGAAGAATTTCACCATCTTCTGGGGACAATCTTCCAGCGAGAATGTTAAGCAATGTTGTTTTGCCAGAACCTGTAAAATACATTTGTTAATTACTTACAATGGGTTAAGGTTTTAATAAATACTTTTAAATCCTGGAGAAATGGCTTCAGATGTGCAGTGGGCTGTTAGCTTTAAATGCATAGGAAAAGGCTACCAAGGGTATACCAAGCTTTGGTGTGAAGGAGGCCGGTGAAGATTTCAAAGCTTTAAGGAGAGAAAGGCCATGCTTTTCAAGTTGCAAATGAGTGTGGAAAATTTGGTTGCCTAGTTCAACATGAACTGGTTGCATCCCAGTTGCCTGTAAATGCTTTTGAAATCTGAAAAAAAATTCATGCAACCAGGAAGAAAACAGGGAAAGCAAAAGTAGTTAAAGTGCCTATGAGGTAAAAAATAATTGCTGCTAATTTGAAAGGCTTTTCAAAGTAAAGAAGAATGGCGTTTTCCTTTTTGGAATAACTTTTTTAGTTTTAGAGATATTCACGTTGTTGTATTATGAGTGATGACGTCATAGGTGGTTCCACTAAAACAGTTCAACACTCAATCAAGAATATCTCTAGAATTATTGAAGCAGCGTTCTTTAAACTTGGCACCAGAAATGTACATCACAAAAGAAACAAAATGACGCATGTCGTGCCATGGCCATGACAACAGTTATGCCACTGGTCCTGTTTTAATTAAAACTAACATTACCAGATTTTATCTTAAACAAGAATCATCCACTCCCAACAATCTAATGGGGAGAGTTAAGACAATATGGGAATCATGTGTTCTGAGCAAGACCCACTGTCCCTTTTCGAAGGGTTGCAAATTGGCATATTTGGTTTTTCACAGAAAGAGACTAGGGCCAAAAGTGTTGCCATGGACACAACACAGAAGGTGTCACTTCTGTTTCTTTTGTGATGCACATTCGTGGTCTCAAGTTTGAAAAACACTGCTCCAATATTTCTAGAGATATCTTGATTCAGTGTTTTACTGTTCAAGTGGAACCACCTATGACGTCATCACTTTCCTCATTTGCATAATACAAAAACGTAAATATCTCTAGAACGAAAAAAAATATTCCAAAAATTGAAACACCAATATTCTTTACTTTGAAAACCCTTTCAAATAAGCAGCAATTATTTTTTACTTTATAGGCACTTTAATATCATGACCTTTGTTCACGCAAATTCATTAATAGATTTAATTTGCTTGACCGAGTTGAGTTGCTGAACTCAATCGCACACAATTCAATGGACTCAGTTTGATTGGGTTCGATTTGTTCAAATTTCATATAAATTTGGGTGTTTGATTTCATTTGATTGCTGAACTCAATTGCATTCAATCTACACACTGAGTTGGACTGAGTTTGATTTCCTAAGGGTCAATTGACTATGCCAGAGGATAAAACAACCTAGGTTTGAACACTGACTTGTCATGTTCTCAGAGGAGGAACACTCCATTTTCAAATAATATCTGTTGCTTTCCACGAAAGAGCAGAGTGGGAGCTTAGCTGGTGATCCAACATGTAGTAAAAAAATCCCTAACAGAATACTAACTGTAAGAGCAGAGATCAAATGGACTATCATCTCATCTGGAGAACTGAGAGAAGCACCACTCCAAATGACTTCATGTTACCAAAATTTGGATGACCTACTGTTAGTCTGCAGCATGGGCCTGGGCTGTCATTAAGTTTTAATTCACCTGTAGCCTTGATCTTCACACCCATAGCAAACTTATTACTTTATGGGTGAATTGTATCAACTACATGCAATTTCACCTGTAACATCAAGGGTCCATCAAACATGCTCAGCCATAACAGGTGTTATGGGTTACCGCCATTATTGACAGCCCTGGGCTATACAGGTATGTGCAGCCCCAAACGGTACTGTTTTTTGGCTGTTTTGGTCAGAAATAGGGCATCAGTTTTGGCCATTTTGGTCTCCAATAGGGTATGGTTTTCCACTCTAGTCTTGAATAGCAGGTGATATGGTTTTTTAGAGGAAGCTACTTTTTCATCATTATTGATAAGACCATCAACAAAAGTCCCTTCGCAATGCCTCTCACATTGGTCTGAACTAGGAAACCAATTATAAGACAGGTCTGACACAGGGTTTTGATTTAAGGATCAGGTCTTAATTAAGGTATCAAATTTTTGATCAGGTTATAAAATTAATAGGGTTTTGGAAAGTGCCCCCTCCCCCAGGGGGAGTGCAGGTACCACTTAAAGTATTAATAATATACACATGAGAAAATTACTCGATTCTGATTGGCTGAGAGCAGTGCAGTTCAAGTGAAACACCAGTGCAAAAAGTGTAACACCAGTGCAAAAAGTGTAACACCAGTGCAAAAAGTGTAACACCAGTACAAATTACATATCGCAATTCTAGATTGTGATTGGCTGAGAGAAAATAGAACACAGCAGTTTACTCAACAAAGTGCACCGCAACAGCGCACGCAAAATGACGCGTACTGTCCAATTACAAGCATGACGCATACACTGTCCAACTAATTCTCATATTGGGCTGCTGAAAGCCAATCATGTTCGAGAATTTTGTTATAGTTTTGATTATATGGGTAATAAAACAGAATTTTTGCAAGCCTTTTAGCGCTCAAGTAAAATTTTTCTATCATCAAGTTGATGTTGGTATAGTAATCATCAAATTCAACCACCAATGTCAGATAAAATTTCAATAAATATACATGCAGGCTCCAAAATAAAGAGCATTCATTTTCTTCCAACTTTCACTTTCAGCTCTACTGGCCACGTACTCACAGTACTGTGACCGGCAGAATAACCATGTAACAAAGGAAATTATTATCACCATTTTCCTCTGTTACATGGTTCACTGGCTGTAGGGCCTCGCTATATTCAAATGTTTTCTTATAACTCAAACCGTCAAACACGAAAATCATATCTAATCTTGAGCCATGATTTTGGAGTAAACTGATTCAGAAATTTTATGCCACTGGAGCTTACGTAATCATGTATCAAGCACATGGATGGATGTGACTGAGACAGTATAGCGGCCTTTCGCAACGAAAAGGGGACTTAAAAACATATTCCCGCAGTATAAAAGGGTTTCAGTTATAATCGTAATTGCACACGGTCAGTATAGCTTAGGTCGCCTGTCTTTTAGGGTAGAAAGTTGCGATAAACTTTTTTCCGCAATAAAAAACTGCTGACTCCGGTAACTCGTCAACAGGTTTAAAATAGCACTCTACAAATTTATTACGTGGTGCTGCCGAATTTGTTAGTTAAAGACGTCAATGGCTATGTCTTCTCATTCAAGACAGGCACAATTAAGCTTTAAAAAATCCATTCGGGTCAGTTCGATTATTTGCAACGGTGCAGGGACTCAGTTTGACTGAAAACCCAGCTAAAGTATTAGGTACTGCGAACATGAGGGTTAGTATAATGAAGGTCGGAGGAGCTTTTCTTCTTCTTGTACTCAAGCTCAAAACTCTTCCTACACTGAGCGTGCTTCAGCCCCTGGCTACAGCAGTTGATTTTATTTTAAAAAGAACTCAATCCAGAGACCTCTGCAAACTCTGCACGCCAAAAATGGTACGCACGGGTGGAGAAACATATCGACAAGACACACGAAATTAATAACTTTTGGATATTCCAAGAACATACATTAAGTGGATCTACCAAAAATTCAAATATGAAGCGGTAACTAACGGCTGGTACACTAAGCTTATAACTAAATCGTATTTATGGTTAAAAACAAAATAATATTATCCACTTACCACTGGGCCCCATTACAGCTAACATTTCACCAGGGTGAACTTTCCCGCTCACATTTTGAAGAATTTGCCGATCGTTGATCTTCACACCAAGATTACAGAAAGAAAGGAAAATTGGTACATTCTCTTCTACTTCTTCACTCATTACTTTGCCCTCTTTGATGGAATCGAACCTGTCCGCTGTTCTTAGCTCCGCAACTTTTCCCGAGTACCGTAGTGTGTTTACGAGATTTCGAGGAGAGCTCATTCACAATCACCTCATTAAAATTATTCAAATTCTGATTGGTTCTTCTTGCGACTATTACCCAATCAGATCTCTGAATTTGAAATGTGTCGCCAGCACTGAGAACATACGCGGCCTCATCATGAGCATGCATGAAGGGACGTCATCGATTGTAGCCCTGTGTATGGTGCAATGCAATAAATAAGGGCATTTCAAAATTAAGATTCTGGAGAAAAATTTGTAAGAAAAGAAAGAATAAATCCCTCGATCTACCCACAGCTCAAGAAGGCAAAATTAGTAGAAAATCCAGCGGGAGAATTTCAAACTTAAAATTCACGTTAAGCTGCGTTTTATAATAATCAGTACACGTAATGGGGTGCATGTAAACTGACCGGAAATACACGTATTGCTATTACTGACGTTATGATGGTGCAATTTTTGACGTCCAAGTGCTTAACCTGGAAGTTAAGGCCTTAGGAGCCTAGGTACTAGCTAGCAGAGAGGTCGGGGAGGGGGGGAGAGATAATTTTTTTTCGCTTTTTCTTAACACTACTGCAATTAATCATCTGCTGCATGTTGTGCGATTGTGGAGATGTCTATTTAACAAAGTGACGTCAGTTTTTCATGTGTCTGTCCTGTTATTGATCATGAATTTCGTCATAACGTTGTCAAAGTAGCTGCGGATCCACGAGGCGCAGACTACTTTAACAACGTTATGACGAAATTCATTGTCAATATCAGGACAGACCCATGAAAAACTGATGTCAATTCGTTTTTTACGATAACAAATTGTTAAATTGTCCGTTTTCGCTTGTTGGGGCATCGCATAAATTATAAATTCATGTGTCTGTCCGCTTATCGACAATGAAAATTTTCCGATGCGCGCGCGAGAATTTCTTCAGTTATCGTAAAATGTCGTTTTGACATAAATTATCATGCCATGCGCGGATCTAGAATGAATGGTGACTGATTTCCGAAACAACAAGTAACTTCAAGAGAGGCACAGGACCATGCTCCCCTAAGAAATGTTCTGGCTTTAGTTTCCTAGTCATTCTGAAAAATCTGACCGATTTCTGTAAAACGGTGGAAACTGGTATGGATCCGCGCCTGCATGCTTCCTTGCTCACTGGCGAAATCTCCCGGCAAATACTCATTACAGGTAGACAGTTCATAAAGATGATACTTGCAAGGCCTCACAAGGGCGGGGCGGGGGGGAGGGGAAGGGGAAGGGGGGCACCATTGCTTCCTGAACTGCTAATTCAAAGGATAATTTCTTACAATTAAGAAGGGCATGTTACATGAAGGGATCTTTTCAAAACAGTTAAGTGATGTTTGATAGACTTCAGTTGTCAGGACTACATTTTCTTTGAAGAAAGAAAACAATTTTTTTAATAATTGATCAGAATGCATGCCTTAACAATTTCCCTTGTAGTCATACAGTGTACCTGGCCGTAGCGACACAGTGATCTTACAATTAACATTGGGATTTTTTTTCTCTCTCTCTCTCTCTTTTTTTTAGTTAAAAAGAATCGGTTTTAACACTTTCATACGGGACACGACACAAGCAAGCCACTCCGATTAAATGTTCCACTTTCTGACTTTCCAAATTGCAAAAGTTGTTCATTGGTATCCAGTCAAAAGTAAAACGAAACCTAATCGCAACTCGCTCACGAACTTGCGTTTTTCCCGGTTCCCAGGCGCCTTTGCGTTTCGTCGGCGAATAGCGATTGATGGTTAGGTTGCGGCTCCTGGAGCGCGTCCACCTTTTTGTGTGCAACAGACTCCCAACAGACACCGTGCTTCAACCAAAGAGGGACGGCTGGGGGCGAGGCAGCGTTTTCCCAAGCTTCGCACTGGCCATGCATGTTTGCTAGGAGTTTTGATTGGTTTGCGTTATTGTCAGTGCCCGCTGCATGTGATAAGCTAGAGTTGAAAACCACTGAATTCAGTCGGAATTTTTTGAGAGGAATACGCTCTATCTAATCTCTATTTCTACGTCCTTATAATCTGATAGGGAGATCTCTTACGCCATCTTGTGAGTAAAATGATATGGCGTTTACAGCATTATGTATATATGATCTAAAGGTGACGACTCTACTCGGTATGAACTGTTTGAACTTCCAATTATTGAATGAAATGAACTAACTTAATACTTTATCCAGTGTAATTGGCTAAAAATCATAACCGCTACGGATACAGAAATATTTGTGTATATAGAAAATGCCGATTAAGAGGCAAAACTGGCCATTCTCCAACGGTTTATCATAAGAAAAGCTACATTACGAAAACAATTATGCAATCATATATGATTGAGGACTGCAAAACAGATTTTCCAAATATTGCTCCTAGATTCTTTTCAAGTAACCATTCGTATTCCACGTTGCATTGTACCTGAAAAAGAAAAATGTATAGGTTCAAGTTAAATAACCGTTGAGAAAATAAACGTTTTAAGTATGGTCCGCGTGGATGGGATTCCTTAGGCATTGGATACTTTAGTGATCCCCTGGAGGTCGTCAAAACGAGTGGCAAAGGCGAGAGACTTGACTAATAGATAAAGCGAAGGGAAGGGTTTAAACTCTAACGGCCCAAACCACGAGACCATGACGTGCTCCTTCTGCATGCTGATGTCAGTTAACTCTAATTATTCAGACTCTGGTCTAAGCCAGCCGGTTTTCCAAGCGGTGTCTGCAAGATCTGCACTCGCCTACAGTGCGCACTCGAACAGAATAGGGAATAACAGTACTCGAACATTCACCCACATGCTCCTGAGGCGGTTCTAACAAGCAGCCAATCCCTTATTAGAAAGAGAATAGCTTTTAAAGAGGTGTAGTTCCAAGCAATGAAGGCTCTCGTCATTGTAAACAAAACCTCACTGGCAACATGGCTATTTCTAATTCATCTCTTGGTTTAATTAAACATTTTCTCACCCGAAAAAGTCGGTGTATCTTTGATCCACATGATATCTGTCCGAACGACCCTTCAAGAATTTCCTCAGCTCGTTCAGCTTAGCAGGACCGAACTCTGTGAAACCAACTTCCTTTATAAGACCTTGACCAGATATCGAAGGACCCAATGGATTTGTGTCCTCGACACATATGTAGTCACCAGGCTCCAGGAATGAGTCAAAATACTCCAATACTTTGGTCATATTCACGTGAGCATCCTCCATTAAGAACCACGGGTGAGGTAAATTCTGTATCAAGAAAGCATAAACGCTAATCAATCTCAGTCGTCGGCTAGTGATAAGGGCCTGGATTTATGATCCGTTGTTCCCGGCTTCAATTCAGGCTTCCTACCACTAGATGGGTTTGAGTTCGGTTTGGTCAAGTTCAACTCCTTCACGCTTTGTGGCCAGCCTCCCACTAACTAGGAATTTTTGATAAGTCTTCTTTTCTATTGTAATATTTGTTTCTCAAATGAGTTGTTAGAGAACTGCTCAGGAGTCGCAAAGGTCACGGGTCCAAATCCCGTTCAAGCCAGAATTTGTTTTTTCAAGCTTTATTTTTGCAACTGTCCTGAACTATGTTGATAACTCAGGACAGCTCAGGTAGTATACCTATTCACATTTACACATACCTGTGTACCACACCTTTGCTCTTAAACGACCTAAAAAGTGCCTTTATAATTATACTAATACAAGAGACCATGATCTACCTCATTTTCTCTTGACTAATAACACCATTCCAACATATTTAGACTCTGCTCTTTTTGATCTTCTACGACAGAGAGAGAAGGGATTTCGCCCACTTCTTAAAGCTCAAGATTATCAACGTAACGATCATGAAACAGGTATATAGGTTCAAATATTTCTGCTTTGACTTTTTAACAACATAGGATGATATTCTGACGGGCTAAAAACGTCATGTTATCCAAACAATCTCCATCTTGGATCCACCATCTTGAATGAACGTCACAAAACCGCCAAAAATAACGCAAACTGAAAGCCATCGCAATAAATAAAACAATGCGATAACGTCTTCAAAAAAGTGCAATGAAATTTCATAATTGGTAAAACATGCCTGCCAAATACAGTGTTACAGTCTCAAAGTTTTCTGATGTCATCAGGTATAAGGGCTGTTCATTAACTGTCAGTCAAACTGCACGTTGTGCCAAAAACATCGAGGAAATTTTAAAACATTTTAATTTCTCTTCCCTTCATGACAGGTCCAGTTTGCAAAAGCGATAAGTGGTTAACATTAATTTGCAATTTAACTTATTCACCTTCAAGAAGTCTCCTGGAAAACATTTTTCGACCTGGGACAAGTCTCCATCAAGGAACTCCACATCCGGCGACTCTCTTGCCACAGCGTCCACCATAGAAAGATCAATGTCGATGGATATCACACGCGACTTGCACCCAAACATTTTTAACACATCTGCTGTCCACAAAGCAGTGCCTCCTTTGTAGGCGCCAAACTCAATTACAGTTCGAGGTTTGAGTTCCCATAGCAACTTCTGGTTTTTTACAAGAGTTAAGGGATCTTTCAGCATTGACACGCCGCGCCAACAGGTCATGTATTTTCCCATCAAAGAAATAGTGAACGAAATTTAGTAGAAATTAAACGGTTTTCTTTACCGAAATAGATAGAAAATTAAACCTTCCTTGTCCAAGAACTAACAGATTAGATCAAAATTGAGCCATTAAGCGGTTCGATCGTCGCTTTGTTCCGGCATTGGTTTAGTTAATGGAAAACTTTTAGGAAAGAACTAAGGCGTCAATCTAGTTGACAGCAGGTTATTTCTTCTGCGTTGGTTTGATAAAACTCAGCACGCAGCTGAAAGATTATGATCCCGGATCAGAGCTTTACAAGCAGCTCTGTTTGTTGCAAACCGATGAGTTTATATTGTTTTTTTTTTTTCTAAAGATAAACGTGACTATGCTAATGCGAAAACTAGGCGTTTCCAGCAGCCCAGGGGTGAGAAAACTAAAAGAAAATTGAATTTGGAGTTAATTATCATATTACCACGAGATATGGACACCAAAAAGTGGGATCCTAATATCCCAGTGTCTCGCCTTTCTTCTATTGGGACAAATCTGTTTTTGTCATCATTTATTTTCCTGATGTGTTCTTCTAATACCCGGTAGTCTGACGACTCCTCTATATTACTGCCCATATCGTGTTCTAAAAGGAATTAAGTAAAGAATCTGACATGGCTTAGCTCATTTCATTGTCCACTGTTTTCCCCTGTTACACGAAGAAAACAAGTTGACCTGAGCTAGCAAGTATAAGCGGCACAGACAACCCGGCGCACACATCCCATGAGCTACAGTTGAGCCTCCCTACATCGGCCACCCTGGCCACAGAGCAAAGTGGCCGTAGTAGAGAGGTGGCCGTGGGCCTTAGGGGTGTAATATGACACCTGCTTTTTTTCGAGTGTGCAATATTTTTTTACCAAAAATGCTAATTTTAGCATATATAAATCAAAATGTATTAATAAAACAGAAAACAGAGTTCAACGGCGCTCGGTACGGATCGAGTTTGGCGACCTTTTACAATAAAACAAATTGGGTTTTGTACACACCCTTCGTCAGTCGTTGATTAACTGGCCATTTCCGAGAGGTTATCTTGGAAGTTGGGACGAGTTTTAGTGGGCATTGCTGTTGTAGAGAGGTTAAAATAAGAGTGAATGTATGGATTGTCCGCCGGGACCAAAAAAGGTAACCGTTGTAGCGAGGTGGCCGTTAGTGGAGGTTCGACTGTATACAATTAAACTGCAATTCAACATAAACTGAAGATACATAGAAAAATAAAATACCAGTCAGAGGGTGAAACTAGCCCCACCTACTGCTCTTAGGTCAAGAGAGTTTGTAAGATCATAACTCTGTCTGAATTTTCACTGACATACCTTCAATGGTTACGACAAACATGCGCTATTCAAGATAAGCTTTATCAGAATATCGACAGACCACGAAACTCTAAATGGATCAACTTGAATCGCTGATTTGATGAATGAGTGTTTATGCGTCGCTCTTGAATAGTTACCATTCTTAATTAAAATCAGCGATCTAATTTGATCCTTCTGAAACTAGGTGTTTTGTTTTATTTGTCCTTTTCTGGCAGCTTTGAGCGTTTAGCCCTGAAGGATGCAATACAGGTGCGGTGAATTTCTATTGATCGAACACTCTAGGGACCTTTCCCGGTCTCCGCTGAATAGAGGGTGTCTGCGTGAGGGAAATTTGTTAAGGTTGCACAATATTTCTTAACGATGCAAATTAGGTTGAAAATTAGTTTGGTCTTAGTAGTATACAAGCTAATGTGTTTATTTTACAGTTGCTAAGGTCATCATATCCTTGTCACGTATGACTATGTTCAGCCGGAGAGTGTATGTTCGTTGTGTTTCATTTACCTTAAATGGAAATGAGTGACATGCTATCAAATGTCAAGGAGACCACGCGGGAAGTCTTGTTTATTTTATTCGCCATGGTTGTATTTCATATACGTAGTCAAACATAGTCTCCATTTCCTTCGCTCGCTCGAGTCCGTTCTACGGTCCTCCCCGAGAGTCTGGGGGAGGAGAAACAGCGGCTGGTAATCGAGCGTAGGTCAAACAGTACAAGAAGTTTATAACCCCGGCTTGGCTCTTCGTGTCGATAATTCCTGCAGGGGAATGACACTGTATCAATCAGCTAAACTCAAGAAAGACGGGACAACAGAAGTCCGGAAAGAAAACACAAGCACAGGCTTTATTTCAAGTGAAGTCCACATGGAACTGACGCCATCTAACGTACGGGAACTAAATGACGTAACGATGTAACGATATGTCACGCAACATGTCACATCTCCCCCAATATAGAAAAAGCAAGTAAAAATGAAATATGAAATAAAATAAAATAAGAAAATAATGAGCCATGCAAATCTAGCATAATAAATGTTCATTGGCAAGTGTTCAATGTCTATAACCCCTTCAAAGCCCAATGATCATGGGCCTGGCCTTGTAGCCACACAGCAAGTTCTATTAAGTCTCTTTAGTATTCAAATGTCAATGTTCAATAATAGTGAACCATAACAAGTGTTCAACAAACTAATCAAACATGCGATGCTAAAGTTAGGTTCAGTGTTCAGTACTCAAGGTTCAGTAACTGAGGCCAAGAAGCATGACAGTCAAGTATTGTAATCTGCGAGATAGGATGGTCTTTTTACAATCCGTCCTGAGCGGGTCCTTGTTATCACACCACAGTCCGACTCAGCTATCTCTCGGTTGAGTTCAACAAGGGAAGTACCGGTATCCAGGGTGCTGCTTGACTCTCCTTGACAAGTTGAGTCACTGGTTGTGTCAGGAGTGTTTGAGACTTGTGGTGGTAAATTAGTAGTAACCTCAGGAGGCAGCTCATTGGTTCTCTTCAGATGAACTCTGTTTCGTCTGTAAGACGTCCCATCTCCTGTCTCCACTTCATATGACCTCTCATCGAGCCTTTCCACGACAACTCCCTTCTTCCACTTCTTTTTTCCCAGTACAAACGGCTTCATTCGCACAGTGTCACCCTCGCTCAGAGGGGGTAGATCTCGGGCGTTGGTGTTGTAATACCGGGCTTGCCTTTGCTGGACTTCCTTCAATTTCTCTCTCTCGTGAGCCGAGTTGAGTGTCCTTGGCTCCAACAGGGTGCTAGTTGTAGGCAGTAGAGTTCTTGTTCTTCTATTCATGAGCCTCTGGACTGGACTGCTTCCAATGCCTTGTGATGGGGTGTTGCGTTCAGCAAGGAGCCCCAAGTGGAAATCGTCTCCAGCTTTGGCAGTCTTGCGAAGCAGTCGTTTGGCAGATTTGACAGCTGCCTCTACCTTGCCATTGGCTTTGCTGTTGTAGGGGGATGTAACACTATGCTCAATGTAGGTAGGTAGGGTAGGTAGGTAGTCTGTCTGGTTTAGGGAGAATAAATCAACAGCTACTTTCTCCCACGGCCTCTGTGGCACTTCATGGGACATGAGGGTCTCTTTGCCATGCGAGATTTCAAACAGCCTACAGGGCTCGCAGGTTGAAATCCAGTGTCTGAGTTCAGAGTTCATGCCAGGCCAATACACACCTTCCCGTGCCCTCCTGAGACAGCCTTCAACACCAGCATGGGATGCATGTATGTCTCTCTTTACTTCGGCCCTAAGTCCCTGGGGTACAACAAGGCGCTCACCTTTGAAAACGAGCCCATCATAAATGCTAAGCTCATCTCTCATGCTGTAGTAGGGGACCAGTTGGGAAGGAACGTTGGACTTGTCCTCAGGCCAGCCTTTCAGTATGGTGCTCTTCAGGGCTTGTAAGGTGTCGTCTTGTTCAGTCTCCACTCGAAACTTCTGTAACTTCCCTTGTCCAATGGGCAGGAATTGGACGGCATTGACAACTTCAAATTCATTGCAGGCTTCTTGGCCATCAGCTGGTAGGTATGATCGGCTCATCATGTCTGCCAAGTGCTGTGTGTGACCCGGAGAATACTGCACTTCTATGTCATAGGCCAGACTTCTGAGCAACATGCCTTGTAGACGTTTCGGTGCCCTGTCAAGCGGTTTTTTGGTGATGGCTTCAAGTGGCTTGTGGTCCGATCTGACAACTACCCGGCGACCAAAGGCAAAGTGGTGCCACTTCTCCAGTGCAAAGACAATAGCAAGCATCTCCTTTTCTATGGTGGCATAACGGGTCTCAGGATCTGTAAGTGCTCTGCTAGCGTATGCCAGTGGTCGACCTTCTTGCATAAGTGCGGCACCAATTCCCAGGCTGCTGGCATCACACTGTATAACAAGCTCTTTGTCAGGACTGTAGTAGGCAAGGATTGGAGCCTGGGTGACTAGTTGTTTCACTTCATTGAAAGCTTTGTCTTCAGCATCGCCCCAGTACCATTCGACTCCCTTTTGTGTAAGTCTTCTGAGTGGTTCCATTACTTGGGAAAGCTTTGGAAGGAATTTTGCAAGATAATTAACAGTTCCGTTAAGTCTTTCAATGTCCTCCTTGGTCTTTGGTGTTTGCAGCTTTAGGATAGCTTCTACCTTACTTGGATCTGGTTTCAGACCCTCTGTAGTGAGTTGGTGCCCCATGAAATCCAGTTGTTTCACTCTCAGGGTCACTTTCTCCTTGTTGAGGCGGATGGATTTCTCTTCGCAGCGCTGGAAGAGTGATGTGAGGTTTCTGTCATGGTCCTGCGTGGCATCCTCAATGGTGTCTCCAACACCATAGATCAATATGTCATCAGCTATACAGGCAACACCCACCAGTCCTTCCAGGGCTTGATGGAGTCGTTTTTGGAAGATCTCAGAGCTAACAGAGAGTCCAAAGGGAAGACGTCTCCACCTGTACCTCCCGAATGGGGTAGAGAAAGTGGTAAGCAGACTGGACTCTTCTTCCAAGATACAGTGCCAATAACCATGACTCAGATCAACTTTGCTGAAAACTTTCGCCTTTGCAAGGTCAGGGAGGATGTCATCCAGTACAGGAAGCTGGTAGTGTTCCCGCTTTAACGCGAGGTTAATGTTCATTTCACAATAGATTGGCTTATCCTTCCTAGATGCAACACCATTGACAAAAGCATTAAGAGTCTTTACAGAGGCCACATCCGAGTCGGAGTCAGAGGAGTCACAGGCCTGATTCACTAGGTGCACCTTTCCTTTCGTCTCACAGACCACAGAGCCCTTCCAGTGATTCATTTTCCCGCATGCATTGCACCGTTTACCCCATGCAGGACACAATTCTTTTTTCAGAACATGAGTCTGCAAGCAGAATTTGCACTTGAGCTTTCGTGACTGGGTGGTGTTCCTGTCAGATGATGGTTCAGGGGGGTCACTCCGTTTGCCATTCGCTCTACGTGATTGGTTTACCCAGTGGACTTCCTCAACTTTTTCACTCGCACCAATTGCCTGCAGTTGAGTTGTGGCACTTTCAGATGTGCGGCAAATATCAATACATCTCGTTAAATCCAGCTTTCGTTCTTGAAGGAGCCTTTTTCTGGCATCGCCATTTCTGATGCCGAGAACAATACGGTCTCGAAGAAGAGAATCAGTCATTCGAGGGCAAGTGCAAAAGTTACATGTTTCAGCCATGTTTCGTAGTGCGATCAGGTATGCATCGAAGCTTTCGCCGACTTCTTGATTTCTTTGGTTGAACTTGAAGCGTTCATACGTCTCGTTGACTTCACCCGTGAAGTACTCGTCAAACTTGGCTATTATGGTGTCGACCTTTTCGGGGTCTTCGCCGGTGTTGTACCGAAAGGCGTTGAAGATCTCCAATGCACCTTGACCGATGGTACAGAGAAAAAGGGCTTTTTGATATTGAGCATCTTGGCTGGTAATCTTCGCTACAACCGCGTAGTTAATCCAGGTTTGTTTCCATAATTTCCACTTTTTCGGCGAACAGTCCGCAAGGTTGAGTGGAGCAGGAGGTTTTACATGTGGTAATGGCGGGCGATTCGGTTGAGCAGCGCTCGAGGTTTGTGCAGAAACGGCGTCAGCTTCAACTCCGGTTGCAGGCATGACTTGCAGCGGTTCTGAGCAGATTCTCAACCGCTGCCACCATGTATCAATCAGCTAACCTCAAGAAAGACGGGACAACAGAAGTCCGGCAAGAAAACACAAGCACAGGCTTTATTTCAACTGAAGTCCACATGGAACTGACGCGATCTAACATACGGGAACTAAATGACGTAACGATGTAACGATATGTCACGCAACATGTCACAGACACGACTTCTATTTAAGGTGGCTCAAAACAGTTTCCAACACTTAGATTTTGATGGGTCGTTACAACCACTCTTTATCACTTGGTGTTACAATCATGCTATTAAAAAATACTACCCAGTCATTGGTGAACACGTTGTTATCATTTTCGTGACACAATAGGTTACCATAGCAACAGTATGACCTCCCAAAACACCCTTAATTAAAGCTTTAGGGGCTTACAATTCAAAAACGGCTCTGTAGATTTTTTTTTTATATTATCGACTTTTAATAAGCATGATAAGACGCAACTTTTGGCAAATTTAAAAAAAAATTCTATAGGTAGGAGACAGAGTCACCCTAAATGTTCGAAAATTTAAGGTGGCTCTGAACAATAACAACGATCTGTGAATTTTTTGTGCGATGTACTGAAGTACGTTTTTCGATTGGAGGAGAGCGTGTCATGTGTCATGGGTCAAAAATCACTAACTCCCTACGTAAAGGGCGAACAAAACTCAATACTGAACTGAAATTTTTTGTGTGTGCCAACCGGGGTCAAGCAAATAACCTTTTTGCAGTTTGTTCGCTGGTTGAGTCTACTTAAATATTCGTAGTCAGTTGCGATGAAGATTTCTCTGAGCAAAGGTCTCTTAATTTTATTCTGGTCGTCCTTTGTTTCATTACAATAACACCGACATAGGCATAAGAAAAGAACGCTTGTGCTCAGCTCATGCCAGGTGTCCGTCCTCATATGCCTGCGTTACATGTAATTACTTTCTCCGGCCCAGATCCTCACGGTCAATTTATTCGAAGTTTTAGGTACACCAGCGGGAAAGTGTAGGTCTCACCGAATAACTAGAGGATGTCGATTGCAAGTCGTAAGAATGGAATATCTTCCGAGTATCTTTCAGCAAGTTTGTTTGGTACAGAATTTGTTGCACCATCACGACGACATTTCCGGCAAATCGATTTCACGAAACAAATTACGGGTCACGTAAAGCTACGTAAAATAAATGCATTTCGATTGGTTCATGCATTGAAAGGAACCAATGAGAAATATGCATTTAAAGAGGATTACATGTCAACTACCTAGCTTTGGAGTAGAGGTTTTGTTGGACAGTCCCGCTTGACGGCTGCCTCAGTCAGTAGTTTATTATTAACGTCGATCGTTCCAGAAGCTAAATAACACCATAATGAGTGCGGACGTGGAAGAGAATGTATCAATTTTCCTTTCTTTTAGTAATCTTGGTGTGAAGATCGATGATCGACAAATTCTTCAAAATGTGAGCGGGAAAGTTCACCCTGGTGAAATGTTGGCTGTAATGGGGCCCAGTGGTAAGTGCATTGTCCTGTACTCTGTTCCTTCTTCTCATTTACCAAAAAATTTAATTATAAAGAGCGAAAATGTCAGAGTCATTAAATTAGTCTTGCCAATGAGGTTTTGGTTCCTTCTTCGCCATAATAACTGCAAGGGCTATAATTTACACTTAATTAATGGTCATGAGGGAAACAGTTAGTTTATTTGGTTTTCCAACTGTTTCCCAAGGGACTAGTAATTTTAAAGTGTTTTGTTACTAGATAGCTGGAGTTTATTGTAAAGTAATGAGGTACGAAGAAGACAAAGACCCCTACTTATCATTCAATGCATTTTTTCTTCCTTTTCATTGGCTGAGAGCCGACCACGTAACCTTCAAATAACTGCTTACAATACAAATAATGGTCTGCTCATGCATAGTACCATATTCAGCTCATACGTGATTGTAACCTTGATCTCTGGTGAAAAATGGCAGATTGCTTCTCAGAATTGAATTGTCAAAGAGTGATGTAAATAAGAAAACAAATTTGGTGATCGAGCAATAAAATAGTTATTGAACTCGGTTATTGCAAAATATCGTTTTTTGTCAGTGTCTCGCTCTTGCAGATCAATTATTTGCCGACGCCGAAGACTGAGGCAAATAATTGATCTGCTCTCCACTGTCCAATCGTGATATTTTGCTCAACCTCATCTAATAATAATTATTGTTAAGTAATTGCTGCCATTGCCCGGTGACCACTGAAATCAACCAATAAGAGTGCCCACTTGATTCAACTAAACTCCTGTAAGATAAATCCACCACAAGTTCAAGTAACAAGCGGGCAAAAACTTTGTACCAAGATTATTTACATCGTATTGGAAACTTCTCTGCAACTGCTTTGAATATCTTCTCAAAAGAAATTATTTCTAACAACACCAAAATAACACAATGTCAAAAACAAATTTTGAAGTGCATATGAAAAACTTGAAAGTACTGGTGAAATGAAACTGATGATGAAATTTTACCTGTGTTGGTTCAATTTCTCTGAACTTTGAAATATTATTTATTTTCTGGAGCTCTCTGATGGGAAATTGTTTTTGGTGTTATCTCTGGCAACTGTGTATATCTTTAGCTTTTAGAAAATACAAAAAGGACTGTAATTACTTAAAGTTATTCTGGTACAAGATTTTTGCCCATTATTTAAGACTGGAATTGCTCAATTTCCCATCATATTTTGTCTTAATTAAGCCTATTTTATAAACTTTACAATCACGAATGTAGATACTCATTACAATTGCAGGCTTGAGCTGCATTTACATGACATTGTACTTCTAAGCGTAATATTATTACATGTTATACATGAACATAAATTTGTATGCAGTGCAAATATCCACCAACCATGCCAACACAGGAACAGAAGATATAAAGCAGCTGAGAACTAAATCTGAGGTGATTCAAATCCTGCCTAGGCCAGGATAATGGGTAGCATGGAAGACTGAGAAATCTTTCCCTCATTCTCCTTCTTCCTTGCTTTTTTGTCTACCCTACTATACCCCGTCCCTGTTTATGCTGCAGCTCAGGCTACACTGAGGTCAGAGATACTTTCTTTGCTTAATCTTTGGTCCCACATTTCTTATCTAAGGCTTGAGTGCTTCAATTTGCAGGGAGAAAATTACTTGGGTTATTTTCAAACACTTTAAGTTTCCACAGAGTTATTGATTTTACTACCACTAGTGAAAAGTCTGTGTATTCTGTTCATGCGTTAAGGTGTGCAAAAAAGCACTGCTGTGGGTCGTGCATTTATGAGGTAGAGCTTTCAATTGGTGTGTTCTGAAAATGAACGATGGTGAAGTTCATCTTTTGTTTTTAATAAATTGTAAAAATGTTTTAAAGTGTATTTTATTTTACATAAATTTACATAAATGAATCATGGCTACTTTTAAGGTATCACTGCAGCTGAGTGCATCTTGAGACTGATACTATAACTGATTATATTGGTCTATGCTCAGTCGATGTATACATGACTTTTGTATGTACATATCTTTTCAGATGTTTTTGGGAACATTAGGGAAATAAATATGCGCAGGCTCTTTAGCTCATACTACATCATAACTTGGTTGTCCGCCTCTGGTGTAGAAGCGAGGTTTTCTTTTTTTTCTTTTTGTAGAATTATACCATTTTCAGAGATGCCAACCTAAAAAAATCAAATTCTGGCAGATCACCAATTTTACCTTGCCTTTTTTGACTCTAAGTGGAGCTCCGGCAGTTAGACCTCCAAAAATCATTGCATTGAATATCCAAAATGCTCCCCCCCAAAATGCCAAAAAGTGGCTAAAATATGTCTGTAATTTATTGGTATTCATTCGTATTGTCTGTGAGATTTAGTGACCAGCTCGGAAGGCTGGGAGATCCACTCTGTATCTTGGAGACTCCCGGATATTCTAGTACTCACTGCTGACTTTCTATTTATTGTCATTGTCTTGTTTAAGGTTCTGGTAAAACAACATTGCTTAACATTCTTGCTGGAAGATTGTCCCCAGAAGATGGTGAAATACTTCTCAATGGAACAAAAATAAACAAGAAACTGAAAAAGAAGATTTGTTATGTTTTACAAGAAGACATTTTCTTTACAAATCTTACTCTTCGGGAAACTCTTACGGTAAGCATGTCACAAATTACTGACAGAGACATCTTTCACAGATAAATATCTTCTAATGCTCTTTTACTGAATATCTGATGCATTTTACATCATATGGACAGTATGTCAATTATATAATTTAATTGCAGTCCTTTTGTTTATAGTGTTCTGCAATGCTCCGTCTACCTGATACCTTATCAAAGGCTGAAAAGTTACAAAAGGTAAATTGCAAACTGTATATAAACAATAGTCTCCATTTGGTGCAAAAAGATGCTAGGATATTTGTCCATGGACATTACCTGTTCCAAGAAGGGAACAGTTTATGCTTGAGGAAAACTGTGAGCTTCGAAGAACAGATAATGTCCAAGGACAAATATCGGAGCATATTTTTGGGCCAAATGGAGGCTATTGTGTTTATTGTCCTTCAAATCTTTTTTGCAATACATGCAGTTTTGCAAAATTAGGGAATATTCTCGGATATTCACCAGTTTTAGCTGGGGAATATCCAGTCATGTGATGTGTTTAGACCAATCGTGCACAAGCAAAAATATTGATGGATTTTACTATAGATAGATCTGTAGATCTATGCATACATGTATTACGTACAATGTAGTTCTTGCATGCATATTTTGTGTATGGCACTGTATTTTGAAGAATATGAGTATGATATACACATTAATAAATTAGTTGCAAAGTGCTCTACAGTAGTGGGGCTATATTTATAATTACATGACTGGATACAGGAGAGGATAACTTATAACATAGCACTTAACAGAACTGTTTTGAAAGGGCCTGCTGGTCCTCTCTCGTCAGGTGCATGAAACACTGACCAGCTAATTAAGGTTCCCTGTATAGGTTGATTGTTCCAACATGCTTAATCAGGTACGTCTACTTGCTTGCATGCCGGCACAAGCTCGCCAGTCAATTTCAGTTTCTTCATAAGAAGTATAATATAGTTATTACTGGTACCCTTTTTCAGAGTTCTGAAAAAAATCTCTGAGGATCAAAGGCATACATCCACAATAACATATGACTTGTATATATTTTCTGTTGGATTTGTTTTTTATTGCTAGTCATTGCACTGATAATTATTTATTAATTAGATCTACAGAATTTTATATTCAACATTTCTCCTTAAACCAGTGCCTCTTAATGCTTTAGGTTGATGAAATTGTTGACAACCTGGATGTCAGGAAATGTTTGGACACAAGTGAGTAAACATATCAATTATTGTTGGTAAAAAATATAAGAATATTGTAAAATGGCACACCAACATAAATAAAAACAGTATGTAAACATACATTATAACATTGCATAGATATATATAGGCATGCCTGCTATAAAATCCCATGCCATATAGACTGTATCTTGTGGTGTGGAATAGATGTCATGTGTCTAATGTTGTAGTCAAAATTAAATTCATGTTAAAATCAATCGATCAATCGACCGACCAACCGACCGACCAACCAAGTGACCGTAGTTGGGCGCAAAGAGAAGGAGCTAGACCCTAACTTTGGAGAAGAGAATGGCTGGACCCGGAATTATGACAAGCGCGTAATTTGAGCTACAATCATAGTGTATATGGGGAAATTGCCTACAGGTGAGGGATTGTAGGTATCCAAGAAGAGAGTTAAGGGCCCATTAACCGATTTATGCGCGCACTCGCACGTGTTGCTAAGGAGTGAAATTTCACTTCCGGTTACTTACGTTAGCCTGAGCACGGAAAATAAAAACAAGTCAATAACTTGCAAATTCGCTTACATTTTAGATGTTTTTCTTTGTGTTTCACAAAATGCAAAGTAAAAAAAGTACAAGCAAAGACAAAATCAGAAAAAGACAGAAAAACAAGAGCAATAGCAAGAGAAAAACTAACTCTGTGTGGCTTTGTTTGATCTTACCGAAGTGCACTGGTATCTGCTGGTAGTGTAACTTGCACACGCGCTGATAGGGTAACTTCCAATATATACCGGGTGCACTTCCGGTTTCTTTAAATGCTAAAGGAAGCATGGTTTTTCATTAAATCTAGCCTTTTTTGACGGATTTCGATCAAAGCCAACGTTGGAAAGATAGCTATGCATTCCTTTTTCAAAATCATGCTTTTTTCGGAAAATTACGGACTTTTTAATATTTTGAAATGCTCTTAAAATCTGACCTTTTGAAAATGAAACAAAATCTATGCGTAGTGTAATGAGGATTTAAATGAAAATATTAAATCAATGAAAAAAATCCTGATAAAGTAATTTGCCTGGAGCCTTTGCGGTTTTTCAGTATTAGTCACATGACCATGGGCGTGGCCTGATGACGTCATCACTAGTGTTACTGGCCATGAAAAAGTTAAAACACATGAAATAACTTTGAACTAACTAAAAATGATGAGGTTATATATAGATGCGAATAAATTTTCCTTAGCAACGGCTCAAAAAGATCGGTTAATGGGCCCTTAAAGCCATTGTTATTGCCCCCAGACCTGAAAACCAATTTGATGTGCTAAGCTTTCTGGGATCTGCCCATTTCTGTGCCAGATTTATCCTGTGGTTTTCAACCATTTTAAGGCCCTCATGGGATCTCATGCACAAACCCCTGGAGGTAGGGTACTAATGAAGGAGAGGCTTTTGAACTCATCAACAACATGCCCTGTCATGGCGTATTTCAACAAAAATACAGAAGACATGCCTAGTAACAGATGCATCACCTGTTGACCTTGACACATGCAGTTTTAGAACAACAAGAAGATGATGATGGTTTGTACAGACCAATCTACGATACCAGCTACAAACTGAGTAACATTGAGAAAATGTACACCCAGTTTGAAAGAAAAGCACTGGCAGTGTGATGGGCTTGTTAGAAATCCTTCCTCTATCCATGTCGTGGTCTTTCTTTGAGATATACACAGATCACAGGCTGCTGCTAACCTTGTTGAGTGCCAAAAGTACACCCCCACCAGCAAGTGTTGAAAGGTGGTTATTGGACCTCCAACAATTTCACTATATAGTCAAGCACATTCCCAGCAAAGAGAACTCTGCAGATGCCCTAAGCTGACTCTCAGTATAATTTTTATGTCCAGCTGAAACCAGAGAATGCATGTATGCCTTTAGCATAGCAGCTGAAGCAGTTCCAGCAGCACATACACCTCAAAATGTTGAACAAGCAGCAGAGAAAGACCTCACCCTACACTTGCTAGGCAAAGCTGTTACTTCAGGGAATTGGACCAGTTATCTGGCTCCTTGTCTAAAGACATGGCAGAAGAGCTTTGGTTCCTAGACCAACTTGTCGAGTCCTAGGGTATATCTTCAACAATTTTGTTAGATAGTCAAGCACATTCCCAGCAAAGGGAACTCGGCAGATGCCTCTGGGCCATCTCCCCATAGGTCTAGCTGAGTATCATGATGTAACTGAAACCGGAGAATATGCCTTTAGCATAGCTTCTGAAACAGTTCCAGTAGCAAGTACACCGCAAGAGGTTGAATGTCCAGCAGAGAAAGACCTCACCCTACACCTGCTAGGCAAAGCTGTTTCTTCGGGGAATTGGACCAGTTACAATATCAGGCACCATGTCTAAAGCCTTTGCAGAAGAGCTTTGGGTCCAAGTCCAACTTGTCTACAGAGGGAATCATATCATTTTGCCAGAAAGCCTCTGAAAATGTACTGACTAAGGCCTAGTGAAAAGTTGTGGTAACCCACCATGGATAATTAAGTTTGGCAGTTTATAGAAGCATGCCATCCAGTTGGCCCAAGAAGGAAAACCAGGCCCATCAGATCCAACACTCTTCCCGATGTCCCATGGGGTGACCACATTGCCATCGCCCTTTATAGTAGACAGCTACTTCTGCCAAACCGAAGTTGTTCTCATAACAAAGATGGATGCAGTACAAATTAGTAAAAACCATGAAGGGGATGTTTCACACACTGCTTACCCTGAGTGTTCGCTGTGACAATGGGCTAACACTTACCACTATACAGTTTGTAAGCTTCCTAGATCATCAGGGAATAGTACATTTTTAGCCAGATGGGTGTCTAGGCCTCCTTTGGACGGCCACTTTTTAAAGAAAATTGTTTTATTTTCCATATGTTGCCTTATAAATTGCTCATTCGAGCAGGCCCTATAGCACATTTTGGGTACCCACTTTTCAAATCCTGGCTAAAAGCCTGAAGGCACCCCATACTGGCTGCAGAGCAATGACAAAGTTGATTGCTGTTATGAGACCTTACTGATACGGATATTGAGAGACCCTCAATTGGAGGGCAAGGACTTCCCCGCCTTTCACTACTGAAATACACACCATATGGTGACTGGATTGTCAGCAGCTTTAGAAACTGTTGATGGGAAGATGTCTAAGAACTATAGCTACCCAGAGTCACAACTCTGCACGACAGGCTAGGATCACTGGTCATGGAAGCTCAGACTAAAGGAGAGTATATAGTAAAGCAGGAGCTCAGCACGGTGCAGTGACATTGTGGAAAGAAACCAGATACTCTTCAACAAAAGCTGAACAACAGATCAAACTATTGCCAAACTTTGAGCCAGTGCAATACAAAGTGGGCAAGAAGAAAGGTATTGCAGTCCTGATACAAGATCAAGAAGGAAACATCAAGTGCAACATAGGCCATATGAAAAAGTTTATCCAGCCAGAACTTTGCACAGAAATCCACCATACGCAGGAGGAGGGTGAGTAAGGCCAACGTCGCTCTTCAAAGCCCACCAGCGATCAATCTAGAACTTTCATGCGAACCCTCTGCAACAAGTTCTAGTCTACCTGCTTCCCTGCAGCCCATTCAAGCAAGGCAAGTCCTGGCCTGGATGAAGGACTTTGTCTTGTCCACTACCAGTACTTAAAAACATCCTTCACACTTGCAGTCAACCTTACCTTAAGGACTACACTGTAGTTTGTTTAAAAACATTGAACATTGGACAATAGATGTTCAGGATTATAGGACTCCCAAGCTAAGTGGAGGGGAGATGTAGTGACACTTGTGACATTTCCTTCACATTTTCACATGACCATGTTCTTTGTGGAGTCTGCCATCTTCAAAATCCAAAGTTAATGAGTTTCTGAAGTCTTTGTGTGTTGTAAAGTGATAGTGTCCAGATGTAATGTCTGTAACAAAACATTCATGAGTAGAGGTTCAAACATGTACAGGGTTTTTGTCTAAAGTGGCAATTAAATGCATTAGTTCAGTGAGACAATAGAAGAACAATCAAACAAGCTAAAAAACTGTTATATCAGTTGAGCTTACAGTGTTATAATGCACCTTACCGTTGCCACAGAGGAAAGTTTTTTATTAGTTTTTACAACTTTTTGAGAACTTCTGATCGCTTCTGTTTCAAATGGCCAATCATACTGCTACAAAGTGCCACAGGTTTCAAACGTTGGCAGGTTGAGATTTTTAAATTCCCACTAGAGTTATTGGTTAGTGTAATTCCTTCGACAGTTCGTTTTGTTCGCATTACTGCTGTAACACGAAAACTAATCACATTGTGGGCTATAATAAATTATTGAATATTAAATATATATTAGTTTATGTGTAGTTGACAACATGTATTTATATATACAAAATTATATCTTTTAATGTTTCAGAAATTGGGAACTCTTTTGAAAGAGGATTATCTGGAGGTATTAAAATTATTTGTTTGATTGTTAGTCAATGCATTAAAAATACTTGAAATCAGTCTGTATTTGATAAACATGCTCACATGCACCTGTACATGGGCGTACATGGACATACAGAGATGTATATCAGAGTATCAAAGTCAATGCTTACATAATCACCATTAATATTAATATGTTTTTAAAAGGTTCCTCTGTTCTTAACCTTTTCAGTTGATGATGTTTAGAAGTTTAAAATCCTAATATTTCAAGGAGACAGTTGTTGTCGAACCTTACAGTAATTAAGTCTGGTTATATTACAGTGCAAAGAAGAATGTTTCTTGTCTTTTCTATACAGGGGAGAAAAAAAGAGCAAACATTGGTTCTGAACTGATAACAAATCCTTCCTTGATTTTCCTTGACGTAAGTTTATACTGTATATGACGTAAATTAATGTACATTATTATACCTCTCAGTCACTACGCGCGCAGTGATTGGTCAATTTAGCGGGCCGTATTCTACTGTTTATGTTGCCAATATGTTTTGTGATTTCTCGCCAAGAGTTGTTAACTTTTATAGCAAATAAAAGTTTTAAGCTTTCTTTTACTTTAAATTGTGTATTAAAATGTCCTATCGACTTAACAACGGATTCAAATTGACTCGTTTTGCTCAGGGTGCGAGATGCGTTAGGAATTTGAAGCTGCCAGAAACCGTCAGACACACATTAGAGATATAATAAATATCTTACTAACCTCGTCTTCTCGGTCCGTAATATATCTTATGTAGTATGAATCCGCGAAGCGCGCGGGCCATAAATCGAAGGGAAAAAACTTGGTCCGTAACTCACAGTTCGGACCTCGACCTCGGTTAGTAAGAGATATATATTTATTGTATATGTAATATCTGTGCTGTTTTATAATTATATGCATTATGAGAAAAAAAAAAAAATTATTCCTACTTCTATGCTGTACATCAATTCCTGCAGGTACATGCCTGTCACAGTTCAACTCATATACAACATTACTGACGTTCAGTGATTCTGTTGACTTATATTTTTTTAAATGCTGATATTTTGGTCAGGAACCGACATCAGGGTTAGACTCCAGTAATGCCTTGAACCTTGTTAAAACTCTGAAGAACTATGCAGCGAGAGAAAAGAAGACAGTGGTGACCACGATCCACCAGCCTTCAAGTCAGATCTTTTACATGTTTGACAAGGTTCTTCTGCTGTGTGGAGGACAGGTAAGGGTTCAGCGGAGCTGTTAAGGTTTGTACATTGGTGAACATGGAACTGTTTAACCTTAAGTTATGTTCATCAATTATGCGAGAGAAATTAAAAGAAAATGACACTTGTACTACATAGTGAAGCCAATACAAATACACTCTTTTTTATAAGAACTTTTTTTTATAAGAACGTTGAGGCTGAGATTAACCAACATTTTAAGGACGTGTTAAGAACATTCCTCAGGCTGAGAGTCGATTAAGAACGTTTTTATTTTGCTTATCTGTATATTAAGGTTACAGTATACCTTCAGATCGGCAATTTTCTTCAAATTTGGATTTTTGGTTCAAAGTAATGATCGAAGAGTAATCTCTAATTTCTGAAAACAAAATTGAAAAAAACTCAATATTGGCGGAGAAATGGAGGTTTTACGTTACGGCTGGAAGTAAAAGTTCCCTCTTGATTGACAGCCCTATAACGTGTACGCAATCAACCGAGACTACTTTCGCGGGAATATATGGATACCACGAATTGGCTGGCTATTCAGATCCAAGCATTTTTCGTATTAGATGTAATTCTATTAAGTTATAAGTAAACATGGGCCACGGAAAACATTTTTTACCACTTCGAAAAAGCGAAGAACGAATGAAAACACATCAATGAGTGAAGAAGCGAAAGTTGGCCTCGCGGATGAAGCTATAGCTATCGTATCAAGCGGGCGAAAAGATCGAGTCAAGAGTACAGAAAGATTCTGTAAAAATTTGGGAACTCGACAGCTATAACAGCGATGTTTACATTGACTCTTTTGTTGAGTCCGATACTGATGAATCGCCCAACTCATTGAGATCCATTGGAATATTATCCATGCACATTTGCTCCGCCGCGCTTTCTTTTGTTCAGTTTGTTCTCGTCGCCCAGCCACTCTAGCGTTCGTATCCTTTTTCGTCTTCCCCATTTTGCCAGACCAGCTTCAAGAAAAACCGAGCTACAGAAAAATTATCTCTCCGCCTTGAGCGCATTGCGAAACACAAGGGTTTTTTCGAGATTCACGCATAAATTTAACCGCGAGTTAATGGTAGTAAATTTTCCAAGCGCTGATTGGCTCAGTGATCTGAGAACCCAGTTGAAGGCGTTTGTGGGCGGAGTTTGTTTGCGAAGCAAGAGATTTTTCTTAGCGCTGTTTTCTCGAATAAATTTTTTCGCTTGAAGCAGACACTTTAAAGAGTTACAACTCAAAGGGGATTTGTTTGATTGCCCTCAAATTTGGACAGTAGCTAGATTAACATATAAAAAACAAAAACGTGTCTGCGAATTGTTTATTTCGACATATTTTTTCTCCGAGAGCAATTTTTGTACGATCACTTCACATTTTTTAAATCCTATTTTGAAAATGTTCTGTAACTTTTTACTGCAATTGAATGTGGAAAAACGCAGACACGCTTTTTTAGCGCTTTTTGTCCTGAAACCGAGGAAAAAAATAAATTGGCGAAAAACAAAATTCGCTTTGACTTGTAGCTTCCAAAAGGTGATTAGGACGTTCGCATTTAGTGGCCGTGAAAAAATCGCCACTTCATTTTATTTAAAAATTTTTGGTATGGTTTGATAGCCAGCTCTATAAGCTTTAATTTGATATAGGGGTTTAGGTATCTACATCTTAAACCGGACGCGCTACATCGCTTGGACGTGAGACACCCCTGAAGGTATACGGTAACCTTAAATGACAAGGATAAAATAAAGGTAACAAAAAAAAAATGTAAATTAACCCAAATACGTAAGTACACATCTCGGTTTGTAATAATCAGCAGTTCTTATTCATATCTGATCCAAAATAACTTCCACAACATTAAAGTCATTAGGTGATACCGGTATACCATGTATATTTAAGAACATCTCACGAACGTTTTCAGCCTCAAATCGCCCAAAAATATAAGAACTTTCAGCCCCAACTCCAAAATTAGGCGTTCTTATATATAAAAAGGGTGTATCTGAGAGACTAATTTTATGTAAACTGATCTGAAGCTGTTCAAAGTTGAAATGCAGAGACACTTTATGACTACATGTATGTTTAAAATTAAAGTAGCCTTGCACAACAGGACTACACTACCAATCAGAACACATGCTATTGTGATAAGAGCTTTATTATGCATGCCTGTCGATGCAAATAATGTCCGTTTCTGCTTACTCGAGAGGAACAAAACGCTACTATCTTATTTAGGGCTGGAGAATATTATTAACCACGCATTTCTCTTCCTTCACGACTTCCACTCGATCGAGTTGCTATTGCTCAGTCACATAATTTCTACATGTATTTCTTAGCAAATTATATAATTCCAGGCAATCATTTTTCGTTGGACCGGTGCAACAGACGTCGAAAAGGGTGTTACACTGTAGTGGGAGTACATGTAATTCACGATCAGATAATTTGTTATTCAGTTATTTATGTGGATTACTTTTTTTTTTTAAAATAACAGGTAGCTTATTATGGGGAGGCTGGCAAAGTGCTGAATTTCTTTGAGAGTATTGGCCTGGTCTGCGATGCTCACTTCAACCCAGCAGACTTTATTTGTAAGTACTCCTGCCATGTATTCCGATAGAGGATGCACAATGTATTTCTAGAAGACAAAGGAACATAATTTCTGATGTGCAAAATACAGTTATAATGCAATAACTAAGGTTCAATGTACAATGCATTATTTGTGCGTGTACTAATGGTTCCTTGTCCCTGATGTACATGTACTCGTGTACGTTATTAAGGGCATTCACGTAATTCTGATGTGGTCGTAGCAATAAGTTGATATCAATCCAAAGAGAGTTAAAGAATATCAGAGATCTAGTCAGTGTTGTCTTGCAGACTTCGCTTCTCTTGGTCCCTTTCCCTTATTCTGGCATAATCAGTTCATACATGTATAATAGCGTGACAGTGACACACATGTTTTGAGGTGTGACTTTTTCTATACTCATCAGTGGAAAAGGTGACTGAAGGTGAGGAAGTACAGGAAAGGATTGTGAAAGGCTGGGCTGACAGGTCAGTTTAAAGATTTACAAACCATGACAGAGAACAACAAAACAAAATTAAAAACAAGACAACTCGAACACACGATCATCGGCGAACCTGTTATGAAATCGTGTATTCTCTGACATAGTAACACTACGGGTGATCTCGTATTGGGGGTATACCCCAAAAAAGCAAACAAACAACAACAAAAACGTTGAAGAAACTATATTAATAGCTGCCAACACAGAATGAAATTGACACATTGAAGCTATTTTGTTAAGACTGTGATTTTGGGTGTCGTAAGAACCATTATTAACATTTTTTATGTAGAAACGTCAATTTTTTATTGCAGGCACAAACGACATAAAAAGTTCTCAGCAATGTCCACTGAGCATGGACCAGGAAGACTTGAGACTCCAAACCCTACTCCAGAGAACAATGGCAAGGATCAGCTGGAAAACACTCAGGATACAGCACGTGAACCAGGCAACAAAAGTGCAGACACATTGGCCGATAAAGAAAAAGAGACAGAAGTTGATTCATCAAGCTCTTCTACCACAGAGTTAGTTGATGATACCTCTAATGTTCCTGACGATGAAGAAAACTTGAAGAGCCCCATACTAGATGACATGGAAGCTCCTAATGGGCATGTACCCTCCGTAAGTGAACTTGCAGATGAAAATGAGAGCTCCAATCCCTTGATTGCAACTCAGAAACATCCACCATCCAAGTCATTGTGGAAAAGTGTGAGAAGTTCATTTAATGACACTAAGTCTACGGATGCACTTCCCCCAGTTCACACGGAGGTTCGGTTGTCCTCTGCAGACTTCAATGTGGCTGTTGTCACTTACCAGCGTACTACATCACGGGATTACTCCAAAGTCGACATCCATTATCATGATGACGATGAAGATCAATCAGCCTTGTACAGCGACATCTCCACATCATGGGCCACTAGTTTCTGGACACAGTTCACAGTTCTGTTGCAGAGGTCGTTCAAGCAGTCCAGGCCAGATATTCTGTCTAAGCTAGACATAATTCAGGTGAGTGATTAGTTTTGGGCAAGAGATTAAGACGGAATCCACCAAAAGTTCGAGTAACAAGTGGACAAAAACCCAGTACCAAGATTATTTACATCGTATTGCAAACTTCTGTACGACTGTTTTAAATGTCTTCTCAAAAAAAAAAAAATCATTTCTAGCAACACCAAACGTCGAAAACGAATGTTGAACTTCGTATGAAACACTTGGAAGTACTGGTGAAATGAAACTGATGATGAAATTTTGCCTGTGTTTGCACAAGTTCTCTGAACTTTGAAATGTATTTTCTCTTGTTCCCATGGGAAATTGTTTTCGGTGTTATTTCAGGCAATCATTTTTGTATTTAGCTTTAAGAACATGTAAAAATGACTGTAAAATACTTAAAATTATCCTGGTACCAGATTTTTGTCCAAGAAAACCTGAAATTGCTCGATTTTCCATCGGATGTTGTTTTAATCTCTTGTTTTTGTAGAAAAGTGGCGAGAAAAAGGTTTAATCTGAAAATTATCCAGGGAAATGCCGACAAGTTGACAATTTTGAGCCACAGCTGAAATCTTGTAATGAAACGGTTAGATATATATTCACATATTGTCGAATGTCACAATGTCATAATGTATATTCACATAATGTTAAATTATACATGTAATGACTGTAACTTGCAGCTAATGCAGCGGCACTTTACGTTTGCTTGAGGGCCAAGGTACGTTACCTACTTAACGATGCATTAAAAAGAGACGGCTGCTAGTCATTTCTGTCCACAGTCACGGCATTTGGGGACTTTAAGCCAACATGTCACAGGTTGTGTTTGTTGTTGGTGTGTGATTACCCTGATGAGTGTAAAAGTTGATTTCTTTTGGTGACTTTGCCGGATATATCTGTAGATATACAGTACACCATAAGTTTTCAGCTATGGTACGCGGTAAAACCTCGTCTTTGCCGATTTGTACTGTCGCAATTGCACCCCGGGGGGACGAATTCCTCAACTTCGTCCCAGACAAACGTGCATGCCGTGGCGAAAAATCAAAAATGCCCAAAATGATATTTTATTGTCATATGGTAAAAGTAAAGTCTGCGTACGAGCCAAGTGGCCCATCAGGCCGGAGCTTACCCGAGGTTCCGTGGCATGGGGCGACTGGGAGTATTGGGAGTATTTTTTCTCCCCCCTGGATGGGATGCTAGGCCATCGCTGGGTTACCCCCAGCATTCAGTTCGCCCAGCATTCAGCATTCGGTGGGGAGAGGCACTGTGAGGGTAAAGTGTCTTGCCCAAGAACACAACGTGATGTCCCCGGCCAGGGCTCCAACTTGGACCGCTTGATCCGGAGTCTAGCGCACTAACCATGAGGCCACCGCGCCTCCACAATTGTCAGAATGTGCATTGCGTTTATTTCAGAACTCACTTCTCGCCGTGGTAGTAGGACTGATATGGTTTCAGCTTCCGTACAAAGAGGAGAGTATTGTGGACAGATATTCATTGGTTAGTGAATAACTCTTCTTTCTATTGTATTGGTTATTTCTCCTTTTACACTTAATTGTGCTTTCTCGAGTCTGATTTTGTAGCCTTCATACATGTACCTCTTACTAACCACGTTCGATGTCGGTATTGTAAGTTACGAACCGAGTTCTTACCCCTTCGATTTATGAGCGAAGCGCAAAGCGCGTGGGCCATGAATCGTAGGGGAAAAAACGAGGACCGTAACTTACAGGACGGACAAAGTAGACGAGTTTAGTAGGATGTTTATTATATCTCTTCTCTGTGCGTTTGACGGGTATGGGAAACGATTTCTATTCACACAGAACGACTTTAAATGACTGATGCGCGTCGAAAGCAAAACGAGTCGATTCGAATTGAATCGTTGTTTAACTAGACCCGTAGCCAGCAAGGGCTACGGGTCAATAGCCCATGAGGCGAAGCAAATGTAAGTTGACGAAATATTTATTTGGGAATAAAACGAAAGAAAGCTTCACGCTCGATTGCGCCAATTTCGCTACTCGAGGACTATTACTAATAGTCCTCTAGTAGCGTAGCCAATTAAAATGCAGGATTTGCATTAGTCCACTAGTTAAGTGATACTCAAAGTCGTTAGCACGTCTTAATAGGCGGAAGTCGTAAACTTGTACTTGCTTTGAGAGTTAAGAACACTTGGTGATGACACAAGAAACATTTTTTTGCAAGAAAAACGTAACAGCTTTGAACTGATCAATCACAGGCGCGCAAAGTAACCGAGAGATGTATACATTGTAACTTAAATCTTTTCCTCGTTAAAGATCTTTCATTACAAAATGGTTAATTTGAATTAAGTCCTTGCTTTACCGTTTGTTTCTTGACAGTTCAGTAAAATGTCCTAACGATGTATATTTACATGTTTTGCAGATTTTCTTTGTTATAATGCATTTAACTTTTTATCCTCTCTTCCAAGCACTGATGTCATGTGAGTTTAGAAACTTTTGCATCGATTTTCATACATGTACACGTAGTTTAAATGTGTTTTGACTTGCCATTTTATATTGCAAACATTTCCTCCTGCTGTCACGATTTTCCAGTAATATCCCCCTCCTAAAATTGGAAAACCTGAAACACTTTTTAATAATTAGTCCTTGATATTTACTTGTCCTCTTTCAGAGAGGTTCACAATGGTTTTCATTAGTTTTCAGTGCTTCTTTTTTGAAGGATCAGTACCACCACTTTTGTCAGTTGATGCTGTAACAATGGCAAATCGTTGGTAAAACAAAAAGGTTACCACAGCAGCAGTTTTTATAACCCCCTTGATTTTAGCTCCAAGTGCTTTTAATTCCAATACGAGTCCTGTGACTCACTTTTCGTTTTAATCGAATTGTGATCAGCATGTTGAAATAGATCCATACATCTTTCATTGGGTTACGAGGCACTTGTTTGCTCTCTATTTTGCTGGTGATGGGGTTTCACTAAAAAGATTGCATGGCTTTGCAAGTTATGTTTAACTAAGCTTATCTTTCCTGGTCATGGTAAACAAACTAATCGAATTGTGATCAACATGTTGAAATAGATCATTATATCCTTCCTTATTAAGGACGATCGCGCTAATTGTTTCTGCGCTTCCTTAATGCGCACGCAAATTCACACGCCACGTCATGCATCGATGCGCGCGTTAAGTAATAAAATGAACAATGATAGGGCAGATGGCTATTGCTATAGCTTTGCCTGGATTTAACGATCCTGGATGTTCGGTGACCCCTATTTTCCTTTTGATGGATCATTTTTTCTACCAATTTTCTACGTTTAGCGAAAAAATGAAGAAAATCTATCGATTAGAAGTTTGAATTTTTTGGCAAAATATACCATCGAATTCCGTTAGTTTTAGCTCTTCGTTTATCTGTGCGGTGGTTTCAAATGCCTCTTGAAGGGTTAAGTTTTGTGAAAACGTTGTCAACATTTGGAATTATTTAAGCAACAGACCTACTTGTACAAAATATGACTAAGATCGTTGGCCTCCGTTGACTCACCTTCGATATAAACCCCTGTAGACCATACTGAATAAAGTTCGCCAATTTTTCAAAAATCAGGGTAGTTTTGTTTTGCATTTATAACACAGGTAACTCATTATCTGACTGCAGTAAAAAAATAAAAAAAATTTATCGACTGGAAAATTTCGCGCGAACGTCCTTAAGTTGGCGGTGGGGCTTCATGTTAAACTATTTTCATCTCTCCGTACCGTCTCAATCCACTTGTAAGAACACCAAACACTGCAGCCCTCAAAACATTTTGATTATAAATTGTTTGCTATCTTTAGTTCCAAATGAAGCAACAGTGGTGAATAAAGAGAGAGCGGCTGGGTATTACAGACTGTCAGCATACTATTTAGCCAAGCTCTGCAGTGAACTACCTCTCATCATATGTCAGCCGGCGATGTTCTTCACCATTGCGTATTGGATGACGGGATTAAACAGGAGCGAGGCTTTCCTTAGCCAACTTTTGCTGCTGTTGTTAACAGCCGTTGCGGGACAGGTAGCATGTATGAATGTTTACGGGTAATGAAATTAACATGAAATATCAGTGGTACGGGGATTTCTTAACAGCGATTCGCGCACTTAAACTGGTGTAAAAATATAAACCGCGAGATCAGACGAAAGTCAGTTTCTACCCTACATCAGCAGCCAAACGCTATGGATGAAATTCTACTAGTGGACAAATTTTGAATTAAAAATTATGTCAAAACACTTCCTTTTTTTAAGTGTCATGGGAAATCCTGGCATAATCTTTATTCCCTGGTTGTCACATCGTTAAATTTCCTCGGTCAAAAGCTGGCATTTCCATAACGAAAATTTTACATCCATAATCTTTGTTTATTTTGATACATCAGTTCTCGATGAATATATTGAAAAGTTAATTCGGCAACAAAAACATTTTTAGCGCATTTCTTAAGATAATTTTGATATTTTGTTTAACGCTGAACCATGCATACATATTCTCATTATTGCATGGAATGAGCACAGTGTATTTCCTGTGGTGTTCGATGACAACATTGAAATAATGTTCACCTTACAACAATCTCCCTTCAATGATCAGCTTTGTTACTGTTGTGACATCGTTGCCTTAATATATTCTCTTTTCTCCCTCGTGCGTTTTTGGGCTTGTCTTTAGACAATTCTTGAGGAAACACTGCTAGCTTTACTGGTTAATGGCTTTCTGTTACGTTGGTTTGTTGTTCAGTCTGTAGGTTTGTGCATCGGTGCTACAGTGATGAATTTCAAGAAGTCAATTGTTGTTGCTATAGTATATGGCGTGGGCGGTATGCTGTTAGGTGGATTTTTTCAGCAGCACGTGCCATCGTGGCTAGCTTGGCTTCAATACGGTACTTACATGTTATATTCTTATGATGCAGCCCTCAGCATCGAATTTTCCAATTCTCCAACTTTCAGGTGAGATTATTGTTGTTTAAAAACAGTCTGTGTACTGTACTTATTTACTCACTGCTGATTTACTAACTCGCCACTAAAAACCACATGTCTGGCAGGGAAAGCTTACATAGTAGAAGCGTATTTCTTGAAGAGGCCTAGTGCTCTGAATAAGAGTAATTTTTCACTATTTGAGTGAAATGAAATAAGTGAAAAATGTTTCTTCTCAGACAACGGTGGAGGCTTGGGAATAAACAATGTGACCTGTGGAGCGGGCAGTTTTTCTGTTGCGTCCGCCGTTACTGACTTTCCCGCCCACCGGAAGATTTAAAGTTTTTATACAAAGCTGGTATAATGTACAAGCCTTAAACTTTTTCCTTATTTTCAGTCTTTAGCTTTTTGCTATTTGTATTAGCTTTTGTTCTGAAATAAAGGTCAGGCGGTGGAGGTCAGCTTGACATGGCTACTACTGGTGTGTGAGAATGATAAGGCCAACCAGAGGCGTTGCAGCTGCTGGAGAGAGTAACCCGCTACATTTTAGTTATCAGTAAAATGAAAGTCAGCTTATTTTAAGGCTATTGCAAGTTTTAGCCCTCATCTCAGTTCTTAGCCTTTACTAAAAACAAATCTTGCATTCTGTTTAGTTGTCGAGAAATGGACTCGTCATATGCTGCGTGCAGGAACAATGGGACCGCTATTGAAGGCAGTGACATCTTAGAAAAGCTTAACGTTTCCAGAACTGTGGGGGAAAATGTTGGTGTGCTTTTCCTGTTTGTTGCTATATTCAGGATTTTAACGTATCTTTCTCTGCGTTACCTGCATAAGCCGAAATGATGGAAACGAATTGGAGTTGAATCAGAGGAAAATGTGTCAGGCTGTAACACAATGAGTAAGGATCATCAGATGTCACGCGCCCGCATTTTATATGACAGTGGACGAGAAAATCACACTTTGAAATATAAGATTTTTTTGCCATATTACATTACTGAATAAATTGATCTTGTAAAAACAAATTCGTAATAATTTGTGTATTGGCCGTTCTATTTTTTTAAACATACTTTTAAAGCGTGTGCCGGAATTGAACCATCGAGGCATTTTCGCAGTGAATGTAATTATATTTTCTGGTACTGTACACAACTTGAGTTATCCTGAATTTCCCAGACCAACACAGAGTAGTGTTCCGCAAAATGCATTAAATCACATTATTTTATGGTTTGTGTTTGTAGCCGATATAACGCGCGTTCTGATTGGCCAATTGTAGGGCATTATTTCGACTCCCGTAATGCCCACGGGCCGATACGGGAGAATAAACCAAAGTAAAAAGCCATATAATAAGCAACTTAATATATAGATTTGACCAAGCTTAAAAGCGGAGCTCCTGATTACAATAATTAACCATAAATGAAAAGAGGATTTTTTCCCCTGGATCAGAAAGGCAAAAGATGACCAATTTTGAGCATGTGATTGTTCAGCGTGTGATTTCACTATTTTTTACTCGTTAAAACATTAATTTTAACAAACCATACCTAATGAGTGTACCCAAGATTGTAGAAATTACGTACGCAATAAATCAGGGACTTTCCAAGAGACGATTGTGCAAGAAATGTGTCGGAAGAAAAGTCAGCAACGCATCAGGGCGGTTTAAGTTGCGCCGAAATTTTGCCTTTGCCTGTACTGTCTCCCTCTCCTCAAGAGTAATAACCTGGCTTGAGCCCGGGATCCAACCTAAGCCCGCGATATGGTCACGTAATACTGGTCAGTGAATACCTTGTTTTGACAGCTATCAATTAATCATAACATGGATGTCCAATATTAAAGAAGTAGGTAGAGGCTCCGCTATTAACCCTCGAAAGTTCGGTCTTTGCAGGAAAATCTCAAACCTCGGCCTTGCCGTATTGACCGAGCGATAGTAAAGATTTCACTCTCGGTTAATAATTAGCTCTTATTAACCGAACAGGAGGTCTGTATGGGAGAATCTTTACCAAGGTCGTGGGTACAGACCGAACGCAGTGAGGTCTGTACGCACGACCGAGGTCATGATTCTCCCATACAGACCGACTAAGCTCGGTTAATAAGATGCTTATTATATGGCAAACAAGAACAATTTTAAATTCTTTTAATGTAACTGGTTTTTATTAACTGACATTGTGCTTATACTCTCATCACCCTGAAACGATTATAAAATATTTTGTAACTAATCTTAATAAACACGAACACAGCATCAGGGGTGGGCATCTCGTTTATTGATGCCCGCTTTCGAAAATAAAGAAAGAGAACAAAGAAAACTAAGTATGCAAACTCGACACTGAGAGTAAAGATTCTAAATTATCCTTAATATAGCCGTCCTTGGCTCGATCAGTCTTCCATCTGCCGTGACGTTTGAAGAGTCGATCACTGACGCCTGCGTTAGCGGCTGCAGAAGTACCTCCTGCTCTTAGACTGTGTAAACCAAACAAGTGTTTAGGATACCCTAATTCCGCAAACGCTCGTAAAACTATTTCCCCAGTTCTGGTATAACTCATACCCGTGGAACGCAAACTATAAGACAAGTCTAAATTAGCGGCACCGACGTATCTGTTAAGCATGTGAAAAGGGCAAGAAACAGAGTCTGATTTTGCTAACAAAACATGGGCGCCACCCCTATAGACATCGGTTTTGCTCTTAAATACATAAATCCTCACAAATGTATCGCAAAAACTTACGTCACAACAACGAAGGCTAGCTAACTCGTAACGGAGAAAGGCCGAATAGGCAGTAACGCAAATAGCAGCTAAGCGAAGATCAGAAAGATTAGCATTGGGACCCGCAAACCTGTTACATATACTCAAAATCATTTCGGGAGTAACAGGTTCTTTCTTGAGAACAGGTTTTGCAAGTTCCCTTTTTGCAGCCTCGAGCACGGTCCTTACCAATTTTGAATCACAAGGACTTGAAAAGCCATACAAATTGTGTGCCCAGTTTATGCCATAACAGGCGGACTCAAGTGTGGAGTAGGGGTAACTCTGCTGTAGCAAAAATTCCAAGTAAAGGGCAACTGACATCTCATCAGAGGGCAAGCAAACGACTTCTTCAAAGCAAGAAGACCATTCTCTAAATTTTTGAAAGGCTCTTGAAAAACGCTCCGTTGTTGATGGGGCCTTTGCTTTAGCGGCACACAAGGGAAGACCTTCCGCTAACTTTCGAAGCTCTGGATCTCTTAAGTGGGCAACCTTTGAGGCAAACGCACATGCACCTTGTAAACAAGGGAAGTAACAACAAGAAATGCGAGAACAAATAGAAATAATGCAAATGCAACGCAACGCAACCAAAAACATAAGGAGGGCCCAGTGGCCTAAATGGTGCATTCAGCACAAGAATAAACGGGCAGTCCCGCACAAAGACGACAATGCCCCAACGGCCCAGAAAAGTTTAATTACCCATGGCTAACACATGGTGAACGGGCAGTCCCTCATAAAACATGACCAAGTGGTCGCGCGACATGACGTCTCATAAACAGATTCTACTGGACACTGTACCGTACAGCTCCGTCAAGCAACACAAAAACACTGGGGTACTAAAATTCTCTGAGCCAAATAGGGAACTATTATTTGCCCCATGGAGATATACATCTTTGCTGTTCTCAACAAAGAGAAAATCAATGACAAATGATCGGAAAACCCCCCTGCGTTCTATCAAAAAGGGCCAAAAGGGAGCTGAAGGCCAACAAGGAATAACCAGAATTCCTCTACATTGACAAAAACACATGGCGGATGACATTTTTAACTAATGAAACAGGTGGCACCAGCCAACAGGGTTCTCCTACCCAACTAAACGCTAGGGAATCCACGCCCAAAGAATCGGGATTAAAGAACTTCGAATAGAATCGGGGAACCTTGTGGTTTTTGTAACTAGCGAAACAATCTACTGAACAGGGACCCCAATAAGAGTTGACTGCATGAAAATAACAATCTTTAACTGTCCAGTCATCGCAGTCGACAATCTTGCTCAAGTAATCAGCTTTCTCGTTTAATGAACGAGGTATCCACTCAGCCTCAATTGCGATATTGTTTTCTCTGGCGGTATGAAATATATCAACCGCGAGTTGATGCAAATGCTGTTTCATACTACCAGAATCGACGATCAAAGGAACAGCTTGGTTATCAGTAAACCACTTAACAGAGCACCCTTAAAGAAGATGTGCAAAACTCTTTAATGAAAAACTAACACAGTGGAGTTCTCTCCACGTGGAACTCTGTTTCATCTGCAAAGAATCCCAGTTTTTGTGCAAAACAGGCTTGTCGTCAATGGCAATAAAAGGAGCACATCCAACAGCGCTAGCATATGAATAAACAATACGAGAGGGTCTGCGAACAGCGTCTGCAAAACACCTGGAATTGAGATGAGAAACATTATTCTTCCAGAACTGTAACTCCTTGCGAGCGCAGGGATCCAAATCAACTCGAGACTCCCACCCTTCTCTACGGTCAAGAACCCTATGAAGACTCTTAGTCATAAGTTTGCACACATTACCAAAAACAAGCATATTGGAAATAAAACTACCCGTGACAGAAGCCAGCTGCCTGGCAGGTAGACTACTCTGGGAGAGTGCATAATCGATTCTCACGAGTAACTTGTCAATTTTGTCCTCATGCACAGTCAGCAAGTTATTCTGTAAATCCCAGCGATAACCCAATCAGCGAAGAGACTGAACTGGAGCCCAGATGCTCTTCTGGGTATTCGCCACAAAACCAGCACGGAACAAACCTGATTTAACAGCCATGGACTGGGAGCAACAGTCGGCGAATGTAGGGCACACACCTAAAGCATCATCCAAATATACAGCTATTCTGAAAGCCTGAAGGCGCCAGTAACGCACTAAGGGCCTCATGACTTTAGTAAATATATAAGGGCCAGTGGAAAGGCCGAATGGTAAAACAGTAAATTTATAAAAGTGAATTAACCCATCCTTAGACCAGGAAAAACCTAAAAACTCTTGCTCCGGCGGAAAAATGTCTATATGATGATAACCAGATTTGATATCGAATGAAAAAAGCCAATTCTGGGAACTATCGACAAAGCTAAAAAGCATGGTTTTAGCGTCTTCGAATTTCACCTTGGATTTCATAACAAAATAATTAGGGTGCCGTAAATCCAAAATAAGCCTTTTCTTACTATAAGACTGTATAGAAACGGATAAGGGGTTAACGACAGTAGGGGCAGACTCGCATTCAACCACTGAACCCGTGGCCAGGAGATCAGAAATGGCCTGCCCAACAAAATCGCTATACTGAATGGCTGAGCGATTATTGGAAAAATGGGCTGAAGGTGGGATGTAAATGAAAGGAATCTTATACCCGTCTAAAATGGTATCCCGAATAAAGCGAGAAGCACCTATATACTCCCAAAAAGCTACATTAAGCTTAAGGTTGCCTTCAACTTTAACAATAGGCGTTTCGTCCTGATATTCAGCGCTAGAACAATTGTCACGTGAATCAGATGATTCAGCAAAGTTACCGGTAAGTTCAATTGGGTCAAAGTCTCCTAAATATTTAACTAAATCAATTAAATTATACTCATCTTGCCCTAGTCTCTGGAAAACGGCTTGATAATTATCGTCAGTTCGTATTTCTACTGTTTGGGACGGCTGCAGCGGTTCCTCTAAAACGGCTTGGGCAAGAGGAAGAATTCGCCCAGTGGCCTCTCTGTCCGCAGCTAAAGTACTTGTCCGCCGGTTGAGGCTGACGTCCATGAAAGGACTGCATGCGAAAAAAAGGCTGATTAGGAGAAAACGAATTGCCAGTGGACAAACCAGTAGATGGAGCTTCGCTGGTTTTAGGGTGGGTAGTTGTAGAGTTAGACCGGCTAGACGCATTTTTACGTTTCTTCTCCCGAATCTTGAAGAGCGCTCTTCTCTCGGTTGATCGGAGTTTTTTTCTCGGACAAGAGCGGGACTCTTGTCCCCAAAACGAATTAACTTGTTGCGTTTAGTAATGAGAGTTTTCACTCTTTCGAGCTCTGAATTAACTGCTGAAAGGTTTCCTTTTGAGATGGTCTTGATAGCCCCGTCTATTGCATCCAGCAGAGAACTGTTGAATTCATATTGTACTTTGTTTCCTTTGAAGTTAAAAGAACTGGAAGCCTTGGATTCCATTTTCAACTTCTTCAGTTGGGACTGAGTGGCAGCTTCTTTCTCGTCTAGAGATCACGTTTGAATGCAGCGAACTTTTGGTCAAACTTAAAGTCCAAAAGCTGAGAAAACAACTCCAAAGTCTCGGCGTTGGACAAAGTCGAGCCCGATGATCCTGAAGCAGTCGCATGAACAGGATCTCCCTCATCGAAGGATTCAGCGATCGAAGCAGGAACACTCGCTCGTTCAGTATCCGACGGCATAACAGATAAAGCAGAGTTGAAAGAGATGCTTTCGTGTGGCTCTTGCATAACTTACAAAATCTTAAATAGTCTAATAGCCCCTAGGGATTCATCATACCTGCAAGCACGACTAAAGTACCTCTACAGTTAACACGAATTATACATGACAAACATACTCCAATGTCATTAGCGAAACGTTACAAAATATATTTCAGGTGAACGGCGATGAGCTGAATTTAATTCTGCCAAAGTTTGCTCGTCCTCTTTACTTTTTTGCTCATCAGGCTTTTTGGTTCTTCGATAAATAAATATTGTTGGAAGAAAGTAGTCAATATTTTTGCAACTTTGTCGCCGCAAAACATTGCCGGTCTAGATGCCGATCTAGATGGGAAAATCCTTGTGAAACATAGCCATATAATAAGTAGTTATTGAAGGCATGTGCGCAGATAGACTCATTCTAACTCAGTCATGTCGCTTTTGATGTGGAAAATCTTGTAAATTTCGACTTATTGAATGCATGGAGAAAGTTCAGATTATCTAATCGTCAGTTTCTTCCACGCCAACTGACTGCTTTTTTTTTCTGTTGCTCAGAAACTGCTCCCTCATTTGAACTTGGTCCTGCAGTTATGTCGGAAGCTAAAATCAGAACCAAATTTATTCAACTGTGACCAGGTTAGGTTCGGTGTTGTTATTTCTCAAACTCATTAATTATTCATGCAGCTTTTACCCAACCAGAGCATCTTATTCTGGTCAAGTGGATGGGTTTAGAAAACCAATGAAAAACGAGTTGAAAACACGGCCGTGTTGGAAATAATTTCAAACACGGATGCAAATTTTCTTAATCTGCATTTTGATAAAACAAGAAAAACACATGACGATAAAAAAACTTTATTTAATCACGCATTTTACAAAACAAAATTTAAACCTAAACTATTTACCGCTGAAGTTAAATGTAACGGTACAGTTATTAAACTCCCCAAAAGAGAAAGGGCCATTCTTTTCTTTAAATTTAAATTCTCACTCAATGGTGGCGACCTCGTGTTAGGGTTCGCTTTCAACCTCGCTGCACTAACGTTAGAAATTCGCAGTTCTAAGGCGTACTAATTTACTATCTACCCCTGCATTTAACACACTAGACGCAAACGTTACCTCGGAAAAGCGCTGGCCACACACTTTTCCTCTTCTTCGCGAGTTTTAGGAGGTCTAAATCTGCACTCTGCCATTTGCTTTGCGAAGCAACGTGTTCGTTCAGAACCGACAAACAGCTAGGTAACAACGTGACATTGATGAATATTCAAAAATTGTCACAGAGCAGCAATTAGGTGAAAGAATCACATTTTCACGTCTCAAATATAATTTTTGAATTAAGAAAACTTATTCAACTGATAATTTAAACTAATTTTCTTTATCGGAGAAAGTAATTTCAAAAATTCGTGCTTCGGGTCTCATCAGGTTTCCAAACGCTCGAAAAAAATAAAACCACTCGACCTGCGGCCTCGTGGTTTCAAATGTTTCTCGCGTTTGGAAGCCTGATGAAACCCTCGCACTCGTTTTTGAAATAGTATGTAAACAACAGACAAAATGCAATTTTATACACAAAAAGGGTGAAAGCAACAAGGACTGGAGGTCAACTTAGACTTGACTTGAGAAGGGCTTGCTCCAAAGCAACTGCTAGTGTGAAGGCTTGTGTGCAACTGACTAATATACGAATATACGAAACCAGATGATTAAAGCCATCCGAACGAAGATAAATCGGGCATAGGGTTTTGCTTTCAGTGTCTTGATAGAGCTTGAAATATTTATATTTTTTTTATTTCAACTCAGGATCTTTTAAACTCTGGCAGATTTTACAAAAATCGCTTTAAGTTTGTTTAAGTTAAAGTGCTCATAACGTCAAATTTTTTGCTTTCTCATTTTTCGATTTGCATTAACCGCATTTTTTTAAAATAATTTTTCAAGGAAGTTCAAATTTGCCGCCATTTCGGTCCATCATTCGCACCAGTCTTCCTCGGCATGAAGTGAGTCGTGACGTAGGTTCAGGGACACGTGAGTTAGGTCGTGACTTATCTGACTGGGAATTTTGCTTCAGAGTTGTCTACATTTAGTTGAAAATGCCGGAAAGGTGCATTGCCCCTCTTTGTAACACACGACGTATGTATTTATATGCACTAAAGGTCAAGTGAGGTCCCTGAACCTAGGTCACAGGCATCAGTCACGTGGCCATTTTGAGCACGTTATTCTTGTGATCAGCGCTAGCGGCAGGGTCGACGACAAGAAAGTAGAATTTTGAACTTTGTAAAAAATCCTAAAAAAATTGCGTTTTATCCAAATCGAAAAATTGTTTCGCAGAAGTTCATTAGGTGAAATGTAGAATTAGATGAGCGAACAACAACAACAAAAAAATTGACATTATGGGCACTTTAAGTCTATCTATTATATAATTTTGTATTGTGCTGACATAACTCACAGCAATAATAATCAAATACATATAGACTAAACAATATGATTTGGAATGTGTACAACCACCTCTGGTAATGAAGCGACCGAATTTGAGACGATATATTCTGCTTCAGGATTTTACTGATTTGAAGTTTATTATTGTTGATTTACTTTATCGTTTACACACATTATTTTCTCTTTCATCATTATCCCTTTATGCTTCTTGATCAGTTCCGTGCTATCACGGTTTTGTACTGCTTCCATGTTTATCCGGTTTTTCTGGGTTTTGGGCTTGGCAGTTTCATGCTCGAGGTACGTGTTGGGCTCGAGGGTTTTGGGCTCTGGGGTCGTGAGCTCAAGGGATTTTTGCTCGAGGGTTTTGCACTCTGGGGTTGTGAGCCCGAGGTAATAGCTGGACTCGAGGGTCCTTCGCTCGAGGGTTTCTCAGGCTCTTGGCGAGGGGGGTACTCGGTTTCGGGAAGCTTAACATCCACGGAGTTTTTAATTCCTGGAAAGAGGTCGAGCTTTTCTTTCACTGCAGTCCGTTTGAGGCCATTAATTGTAATGTCAGACTGAAGAATAGTATACAGGTCTGCTTGGGCAATTTGCTGTGTATGCATTGCAGCTCTAGTCGGAACGTTGTTTCCAATCACTGCGAAGCTCTGGGCCTGGCCATTTTGGGGTACACAGTTGCCGATGGTCCACATTGAATTAGGTTGGTCTATGGCGGCTGGATTAACCTGTGGATTGGGCTGATTTGGTGGGGGAGGGGGGAATGGGATAATCGGAGCTTGAACTGCCTGTGGAGGGTTAGCATTCGTGATACCGACAAATGAAACACCCGTTATAAGATACATTACACCGTTGGTAGGCGCTGCGATGCATTGTAATGCGTACTGTCGAATCCTCCCTTCCCAAACTCTCCACTGACCGCCGTTAAAGGATCCACACTGTGGCACGGCATTTGTGTATTGATAAGTGGAGCGAGCGCTGTTCGCGGCGTTCAGGGGGATCTGTGGGTTCTGCGGGAGACCCGAGGCAGTCATAGCTGGGAACAAGTGACCTTTGTGACAAGGTCCCCCATGATATAATGCATCGCTTCCTTGGTGTTGGATACCTGTCAAGAATGTAAAAAGGAGTTAGAGGGAATACCGTTACCTTTTTGCAGGGGTTTAATTTTGTGGATCGGCGATTTTTTGTATTTTGCGGATACTAATTTTTACGATTCTGAAAGAAAGGTTTTCTTGTTCGCTGGGTATTTATTTTTCAGGAAGTCGCGTTTAATTTGAATTTATACATTTTCATTTTTTATTGGTTGCGCTACAGTGCGACCGGACAAAGGAAACAACAGGCAGAGAGGTAAAACACGATAATCAGTGTCACTCTATTATAACTTATTCACATAGTGTGTCTGATTGTTTCTTTTGGATCCGGCTCCTTCCTGTAAACTATTTTGTTTTTTATTTCATCATTTCTTTCTGAACAAAGGGTAGCTTTAAATTTAAATGTTTTAACTAAATAGTATCAATAAGATTTCAGTTACATGTTCGTATCTATATTTTCGCCAATGGAGTCAATTTTTGCAGAGAAACTTTTGGCGGGAACTCTTTTAGTTGGAACTCTTTTGACTGGAACACTTTTGTTTTTTTGCGAATCGTGGAAAACACCGCAAAAATTAGAACCCGCAAACGTGCCACACGGTATTCCTTGTATGTTTCATTTTTTTGCGGAGTCTTGAGTCTTAATGACTTTAGGAACATAGGAAGATTACTAATAATTAATTTTGAATAGTCAATTGGAAGCTTCTTAAAGATCAATCACTAAGACAGCTTATGTCATTATTCGTGGAACTATACACGGCCTTTCCCAGTTCACAGTTCTGCAATTGGGACTCTTTACAAACGGCTAACATCGGTACGGGCACTCTTCCTTCTCCTTGGGTTGAACAGTGTTTAGTTTTAGCAAGAGAGACTGAAGAGTAAGACAGTAAACTCTCAATAAAGACCTTCTTCCCGAGGTAATCTCACTCAAGCTATTTTTAGATCACAATCAGCTTCAGAGACCACTAGAGGGTCTACAAATAACTGTTCCTCTGAGCCGATTTTTACTCAAGTGAACAGCCCAAACGGCCCTAAACGCATTTTCATTCTTGATGTTAACATCTACCTTGCATACGGCGACGCGCCTGCGTTTCGAGTGTCAGTCAAAACCGAGCTGTCCTACCGAAACGACACGGTAATAGTCTTTTTCTTCGCACTTATGCTCGAGATTTTTGGGGAAAATAATCCCATGTTTAACAAAAATATTATGGGCAAATCAATATTCTAAATCTCTCTAAAAATTTCATTTTTCGTTGTGAAGTGAAATCCACGCTTACTCAGATGCAAAAATGAATACAGATCAGGACACTACGAATGATTTTCTGGTAACATGCAGAATATCGAAAATTCTAGACTCTGTTTCTTTATTGGTCACGTGATCATGGGAGTGGCCTAGTAGCCACGCAGGCTGGAAAAAAAATTCCCAATTTTTTCATTAATTGCTTAACATAATGCACAGAACAACCGCCAGGCCAAATCTTTGGAGTAATTAGAAATCTGACCAAGTTTAGTAGACCTTATCAGGGTTTTCGACGCCATCTTGACGGGTCGGCGAAGTCAGAAATTACGGTGCTTGTATGGGAATCCGATGGCAAAAAACTTTTTCCAAAGTTGAATTACACTCAGTTTGTGAATCGCAACATTCAAATACCAGGTAAATTGTATTCACCATGTTTGAAGGATGTAGCTTCGCCAGAAGACGCTCCGTTAATTTTTCTAATTTTCCATACATTTGTCTATAAGTTATTTCCCGCGAACCGCGTCTAACAAGACCAAATTTACAGACAAATGTTTGGAAAATTAGAAAAATTAGCTGAGCGTCTTCTAGACAAGCTAATCCTTCCAACTTGGTGAATAAAATTGATCTTCTACCTTGAATTTTAACATTGAGATTCACAAATTGTGTAAAATTAAAGTTTGAAAAAAGTTATTTGCCATCGGATTCCCATGCAAACATTGTATTTGCCTTCAGTACGAAGCCTCAGCCACAAGTTGCTCGGCAAATTTTTGGGACCTTTTGCTGTTTGGAGCGTCTTTCTGGCAACTTTTGCTATTTGGAGCAACTTTTTGGGAATACAAGGTCCTCTTATACTGTTTAAGCCTTTTCATGTATCCTTATAAGAAAATTTCAGCTCTTTAATGTTAGAATAATTCAACCTTGTGCCCCACGCCCTCCCCCTTAGTTGGACTACCCACAGTTTGAGGTCAGCGGTTGGCAAATAAGACCACGTTTTTCAAAATGAGGATGAACATCGAAACTTCAGATAGTTCAGAGAAACAGCTCGGAGCAAATCTCAGGAAGCCTGAAAACGCTGCAATAGCGAGAAAACGAAAAATCCAAAGGAAAATAGCAGGTAGAACACGTTGTACACGTGGCAAAAAAGATCCTCATGTGAGACTGCATGAGAAAGAGTTCAAGAGTATGAAAACGAATACCTAACTGTTACAGGAAAAAAGCTGCGATGTGATGCCTGTAAGGAAATAATAAGCAAAGTGAAAACCACGATTAGCAAGCATATTATCTCTAAAACGAACACACAAGCAAAGCAAGCTATGCAGTAAAGCAGGAAGAAAGATCAATCACTTTTGGAATTTCTCAAGAAAAAAGCAGAAAAGGCACTGGTTTTAAATTGCATTGTACGGAATGTACTTCACCGGTGGCACTTGGGTAGTGAAAAAAGACAAAACTGGTTGTCAACTTTTAAGCAACTTTTTAGAAAACGCAAGCAACTTCAGGTAACTTTTAAAGAATTTTGGGGTAACTTTTAAGAAATTTTGGAGCAGCTTGTGGCTAAGGCAAGGAATGAGCAAAACACCCTTGAGATGCATGACACTGCCGATAAATTGGATTCAAGGCTCAAAAGGCTCTTAAAAGTGTCAAATATTCACTGGTAATCTAAACGTTTCGGGCCTAGCCCTTCTTTAGTAGATGGAATGATTGAACCACGCCATACAAAAAAACCTGTACGCGTACGCACGCACGGAAAGCGCGTGCACGAAGTAAAAGCAAAGAAAGGCGTTCTGCGAAATACGAAAACCATTGTTTTAGCGCGCGTAGTGTAATACGCGCTAGACCCACAGTCACAAGAAATTAAAGTTAATGTTCAGTCCGTTCGGTCGAAGCCTGCCCTGCTTGAAGATTAATTTCATTTCATGCTGCTTGCGGCTGGTGTTACTACCAGAGCACTGTTCAAGCCGCAGATCATGATGTCATCCAGAGAGTAGGAGGCGGAGTTGAAAAGTTCAGCTACGGGAATCCCATGCGATCGATTTGCCCGTCAAGATGGCGCAAGGTCTGTACTGTGCCATTCGGACGGGCACATAAGCAAATAAAGCTACGTACAGAAAAATACAATCCCAAAACGGCATTTCGTCCTTCATTCTCTTCCGAAATACCGTTTGGTTCCATGATGAAAAGTTGAGACTTACATTGTATCACCACGTGCATCTTTCTGATTTTTCTCTGGCGATGAAGTGATCTCTATGATTGTTCCCTCGCTGAAAACAGAGGCATGTTCAACGACAAGTCTTCATAAATTAAATTAAGCCTGCCTTTCCATTGCTAATACCACGATGGCCAGCAAGCAGGCTAACGACAAGACCTCAGATAACAAGATAACGTGAAAATCACGTGTCTTGCGTCACGCTTCACCTGTCACACCACTTGCACTTTCTTAAAAGAGATGGACATGAGATCGTTGGCTCATAGTTAGCATCTAAAATTTGCGGAGAAGTAATCCTTCGTTTGTGCCATCCCCGATGATGGCGATGCTCGTCAAGGGCTTCCCCGCGCCTTTTTCCCCGAAAAGCAGTCCTTCCAGAAATGTAAGTATATCGGCGGGTTGTGTTGTTTACCAAACACCTTACCTTCCTCCTCTTCCAATTTATTTTTATTTGTTATTTTTTATTTGCATATTTTATTAGTTCACTCAAACTTTAACTCGAATTCCAACTCGAACTCGAACTCGAACTCGAGCTCGAACCCAAACTCGATGGTTCGGGATTCCAGAGATATCTGGCTTTAGCACAACTATAGCTGGTTTTCACATGGCGTCACTAAAATTCAAACTACAAAACTATTGATCCTCCTGAGATTTTACTTTAATCATATATAACAGCAGCTGAAAACTAATATTCATACAAATTTCTGCTCTGAATGGGTTCTTGGTTTTGTAATACACTACGCTTACATTTCTAAGCTTTTGCGTGACGCGGCATTTACATTACGGCCTAGACAGCTGTCACGATGGTTAAAAAAGTCACTTATTTCAGGGAATTTGGCTATCTGAACAGTTCATGTCTTAAAAAAAAGTATTATTTTAATGTTTCAGAGTTCCTCGAGGGATAAATTCACGCTTTTGTAGCAAAACTCAGTGACAGATGTTTCTGTTGGTTTCCGGCCGCCATGTTGGTGCCCATCCCTATGGGCACCAGCTTGGCTTTCCCATACAAATCTCTACAAATTTGGGTAAAAAATTTATCCGCATATCTTGCATAAGAAAAATTGCTGTGACCAGAACCTTGGCGAGAGTCTTTGTATATTTAATTTTTTTCATTTACCAGATTCTGGACTTTATCCATTGAACGATTTGGAGTTTTATTTTGATCTATTTTGAATGGCGTGACACTGAAAACCAGCAATAGTTTCCCAAATGGCGACACTCGACGGACTAAGGGTGAGTTGCCAGACCCAGGCGACTCATTTTTGGCGCCAAATTGAACGCTGGTTTTTGGAATTATAAATTGCTTTTCGTGAATATTCAATGCCGTCTCCAGTGAGAAACGACTGTAACGCCTTTCTTGCTAACATACATTGACGCCAGGATAGTACCGTTTTTCCTGCCTTCTGAATCGTGATTGGTCAATTCAAATTTTAGGCGCGCCAGTCGTAATGCTAGGACGCAGCTCGTGCGGTAACATTTACCACGGGAGGGCTGGATACCGTGAAAGGGATTACTTGGGAAATTAACTTGGAAGGGATTACATCGGGAATAAGGGGAGTAACTCTCTTGGTTTTAGTGTACATGTAAATAAGTTACCGTTTGTTCGGATCCATGCTCCTGCAGCTTGTGCTACAAAATTAACGTTATTCCCATTCAAAACATACGCTGAATACACTGGAATTCCCCGACCTTCATCGAACATCGTCGCGTAGAAGAACGTTCCCGGATGCGCGGGCACCTCTTGGCAGATGTATCTCATGTTGTGTAAATTGGCAGTACGGAAACCAGCCGGTGGTTGTCCGTTTGCAAAGAACTGTGTGTAGCATTGCTGGTTAGGATTAAGGAAAATGTTGGCAGGAAGCTGTGGCTGAGCCGGCACCGCTCGTCGGATTCCTGTAAAATCTTGGTTGTGGTGTTCTTCAGTGCTGTTCTTGGTGTCGGGTGTAAGACCTTTGTTATCTAGTTGAAAAATTAAATAATTGTATTAGTTGTACCTGTCGGTAATGCCAACGAACGAATGAACCATTGTCGATGAGGATAATGGCTGTTTAGCAAGTATTATATATATATATATATATGATAATGAATATTAAAAGACTAAAACTACAACGTTTCGAAGTCATCTTGACTCCATTATCAATTCAAATAAAGGTGATAGAGTTCATTAGAATAAGTTCTTCCGTTCTTAAGAAATGCCGAGGAAAACTGGACTGCCTTATTCAAGAGTTGCTGTTTATTCGTAAACGGAAACCGAAATTAAACACGCAGTCAGACTCAATACGTGCAAAAGTGTTTATTTAAACATACACCGCACGCACTGTCACGTCAAACACCAATGACAATGAAACACTTATTATTCCAATGTACTCTATCACCTTTATTTGTATTTAAAGGGGCTATGTCACGCAATTCTAGGCAATTTCAGCACTGATCAAATGGTCATGGAATTAACTAAAATATCACAAAAACGGATCAAAACTATAGAAGATCTCAAACAAAAGACAGGAAAGCCAAGGAGGGACATGGATGGACAAAACTGGAGAGGATTAAAACGGGCTATATTTGGGTAAATTTGAAAAACGTCGGCGCACCTTTTTTCAAATTTATATCAGTTTAAATCAAAATGTCATTTACACAGGTGGAAAATCATTCTCAGGTGTTATGTGGCCGTGATTTTGCAAATGAGACTCTTGCTCTGCCAATTTGACGTTAAGAGCTCATAATTAACAAAATGAAACAAAATTACCTAAAACAGCGTGACCTAGCCCCTTTAATCTCGAAACTACAGCTAACACCTCTACTTGATAATGGAGTTAAGATGACTTCGAAACGTCGTAGTTTTATTCTTTTAATATTCATTATCAAATGTATTTCGAAATGTTATTTTATATACACATGTAGATGTTTTGAATTGTTGCCAAAAAAAGGACAGGCATGGAATGGTTTTCAGGTAGAATTTATTAATTATATTCGTTATAAATGTTTAAAATTTAAAAAATTATAGTTTAAGCGATGTTAATTAGACTGTTCACAGCCCCCTATTTTCTCGTGTTTTTGTTCCATCGTTGAACGCGCGGATAGAGCCGGGAGATAACTGGATGCCAGCGTAATACGGAAGACTTAACTTGACTTATTGTTTGCTTCGCTTGCAAACCCTACCCCCGATCCTCGCGTACTTCGCCTCGCTTCGCTCGCTTTTTCTTACGCGTGCGTAAATAGAGACGCTGTGAACAGTCTAATTTTGAGAAAGAAGCTTTATTTCTTATATACGTACAGCACAACTTTGTTGTTGTAGATATTTGTTCAGAAATGCCAACCCTAACCCAAACCTAAATAATGTTTTGGTTTTAGAGTGGACGAATTCTCTTTGCTTCAGCATACTATATACTATCTTTTTCTCGCCTTGTGAGCGGGCGGTGTTCAACAAATCCTGCAATCTGATTGGTTCCTGGAGCGGGAGGAATTTTCTCATCCGCACTGCCACAGCGGGCGGAATCCGTCAAGTTGAACTATATTCGTGAACGAATTAGCGGTAATAGTCATCTTTCGCCCTTTTTACACTTCCATAGACGATTAATCAACGCAAGTTTATCTCTATTCACCTTTAAATGGCAAGGAAAGTCACTGTAAGTAAATTCGATTGAGTTTTTTGAAGTTGTGAGAGTTTGTTTGGCTGTTTGTAGCTCGGCGCTGTAATGGCGCGTAATCCTCTGTCTCTCTCTGTACAATTTTAAGTAAAAAATAAGTCAATTTCAGTCGAGTTTACCTCTCCGATCGTTGCCGTATTTAAGAGAATTTCTGTGCAATACACTTCATGAATTTGCTCGCTATCTGCCGCTCAATTTACGGTAGAGAAGTCTGATCTCGAGTGATTCGCAACGACTGACAGAAATTGTTTTTGTAGTACAGTGTGGGACCCAGTTCTCGGCCAGGCCCAGTTCTCGGCCACTTTTTGTTCAGCGTTTATTTTTCGCGCCACAAATGAATCTGAATAAAAAGCAATTGTTTCCAAAGGTAGCTTGATTCCTTGTCTTCTGTTCTGCCAAGTTTTGTTTCGTCCTGCCGAGTTTTTCTGTGAGCACGTCGAGGTGACGCGAAGGTAGGTGAATTTGGTTTCCCAGAAAACGTGTCTGTTTACGGCTACTCGAATTACATGGTTTAATTCAAGTTTATATTTTGTCCGTCTAGAAAGCCCAAATGAGCCAATTCTTGGGATAAAGAATGTGGAGTGATAAAGCTATCTGTTAAACATAAACTTTTCCTGGCGTGTTTAATTCTTTGACCTAATTTCACTACTCAATATTTCCTTAGTACTTTTGCGTATTTGCCTATTCTCGGCCACCCTGCTCGCCTTCAACACTAGGAGCGCTCATAGTTTTGTGTGGAGTATTCGTGTCAAGTCAGTTGTAAAAATAAAGCTGTAATGGGGTGGCATGCTGAAAACTATGAGCTCTGACTTAACCCCGTTTTAAATACCCAACTCTTTTTAGCCTCGCTTCACTGCACTTAAGAGAAAAACTAGGTGTGCAAAAAAACTTCCTTTTCTAACATGAAACAGTGCTCTTTAAGGATAATTTGTGATCCAAATATCAAAACACAAGCCTTATAAGTGATTTAACAACAAAAAAATGGTAATAAAGCGTTCTTTATTCTGAGGAATCGCATGCACTCTTTTGTGGCCGAGAACTGGGCCCGCTGGCCGATAACTGGGCCCACGAACGAAGCCTCCATTTTCGTTATTATTCGGGAGAAAACAGCGTTGAGCAGTCGATAGCTCTACATGTGTAAACGGAATGCTGAAGCTAGTTATCCGTGAAATTTTAAGTCCTTACGGCTATTCCAAGGTAAGAAATACAAGTTTACGTTTTTTGTGGCCGAGAACTGGGCCCCATACAGTACAACTTCAAACTTTGCACGAAATTTCACTCCGGAAAAACACTTTTAGAGAACTTAAATGGTGAACTAAATGTAACTAACAAAATAGTTCGGTTTAGATCTGTTCTTTAATACATCTTTCTTTGTCCAGTATCTGAGTTACTCGCTCGTTCGCTCGTTAGATTTTTTACCAATGGCTTGTAGAGTCTGTAGACGGCGCGGAAGCCAATTCAATGACAAAGTTGCGTAAACGAACCCACTTGTAAGCCAATTTACCGCAACAAAAAAAGATAAACATGTTATTGTCCGGCTTAGGGTCGGTCCGTATAGTGAAAAACTGTGACCACGGGCTTGAAAATGCTGCCCGAGGCCGCAGGCTGAGGGCAGCATTTTCAAGACCTCGGTCACAGTTTTTCCCTATATACGGACCTCCCAGCCGGCCAATAACACACACACATATATAGATTCAGGCTAGCCTAGAAGCGTAGCTCCTGGGCCGGGTTGTTCAGAGCCCGATTAAGCTAACACAGGAAAAGGTAGAATTTTAATTTCATGTAACTTTGCGGGAAGGTTTTCTGTATATTGTTTGGCCATCTGTTTTAAGTTTTAATAATCGCCATATACAGAAAACAAAGCAGCAAAAAACATTTGTATAGAAGAAAAAGTTATAATTCGGTTAACTTTTAATCCTGGGTTAGCGTTAACCAGCTTCCGAACAAGCCTGCCCTGTTTTAACGAGTTAACTTGACATAAGGTCGCGATCCAATCGAAAACCAGCACTTGGTCAGCGGTGAACTTCAAAAAAATCCATGTGACCTCGATGAGGCGTAAACTTAAGCCCGCGATATGGCCACGTGATACTGGTCAGCGGATACCTTGCTTTTACAGGTGTCAATTGATCATAACATGGATGTCCAATATCAAAGAAGTACACGGTAAACCAAGGCTGCATGTCTCTATCAACCTATTATTTGAAGTATGGCCGTCGCCGTCGTGCGTACGCACCCACGAGCTATACCGCTGGACACGATAACCGTGAGAAAATCAACTCATGGGTTTCCTTTTCTTTCCTATGTGAGTATGGGGCTCCGCTTGGCGGCCCTTCGGACGCCGGAACTCCTCTAATATGTAGATTTAGCCAAGACCAAAAGCGGAGCTCCTGGGCCAGGTTGTTAAGCAAGAACAGACCACTTTCGATACATTAAAATTCAGCCTAAAACAATAGACCTCAGCACGAGGCTCCGGGGAATAATTGCAGAGTTTGTGGGGTTTATTCCCCGGAGCCTCGTACGGAGGTCTATTGTTTTAGGCCGAATTTTAATATATTGAAATTGGTCTATTTTGATCTGAATTTTGTAACTTTGCAGTGAGGTTTTCTCTATATTGTTTGGCCTTCTGTTTTGAGTTTGAATAATCTCAAAATACACAAAACAAAAGCAGCGAAAAACATTTGTATACAAGAGCTATCTATACTTCTGTTAACTTTAATCCTGGGTTAGCGTTAACCGGCTTTCGAACAACCCGGCCTCGTCTACAAAAAGTTAACCTGATATGAGCCTGCGATTCAATAGGAAACCAGCACTTAGTCAGCGGTCAACTTTAAAAAACACGTGACTTCAAAAAGCTCTGAACTTGAGCCCGCAATATGGTCACAAGATAATGTGGTCAACGGATATCTTGTTTTGACAGGTGTCAATTGACCATGACATGGATGTCCAATATCAAAGAAAGAGGCTATAAATCAAGGCTGTATGTTTCTGTCAACCTTTTAGCTGGAGTATGGCCGCCATCTTGCGCGACTCCGTCGTCATCGTCGTCGTCGTGCGTACGCGCCCACGAGCAATACCGCTAGCCATGATAGCCATGAAAAAATCTATTCATGGGTTTTCTTTTCTTTCCTATATGGGTATGGGGCTCCACTATGAAATCTTGATCACGACGCACGGGCACCGTTACTCAGAAAACCAGACACCAGGCAGTCAAAAGTTTAAACCATGAGCTAGCAAGTACTTGACTATTATGAACATTGTATTTTTTAAGTTCGCATTTATTATAAAAACACTTTTTTAACAAACTGGCGGTCGAATATCAAATAAGCTGCTCTTTAACATAGCTTAGCCAACCGTTCTATGAAGTGCAAATCTGCGCCGTCAACATATCAACCGTACATGTATCAACCATGTGACGCAACTTCGTCTTGTTATGTGCGCCAAGTGAACACCTCAATGTAGAGGCCTGCGGAAATCCCATGGTATTTCTGCACAGAGCTCAAGCATTCTCAGCAGGTTCGAATTGAAACTATGGTGGTAAAACGGAAATAATTTGTGACTGCCGGGTAAATAGTTTTTTCAAAAACCGTGCCCTGAGTCACACAAAGCTCGGACAATTTGTGACTTGCAGACCCAGAAGCTTGGCGTGTTTGACCAAAGATCAAAATACTTAAATACTCTCGGGAGGCTTCAATTGATACTAACAATAATTTTTTCTGGAATTGATTATCTATGAATTTTTGAACAACCGTGCCCGTGACCGTGAGTCAAGATTTTTATAGTATGCGAGGCTAAGAGAATTCGTCGTATGTCCACTACAAAACCAAAACATTATCTAGAATCGCTTGGCATTTCTGAACAAATATCGAGTAATCTCGGAGCCGGTTTCAATTGTGGTTTTTGAAGATATTATTCTATAAGAGTTGAGTCTAGAGTCAGAGCAGGAAAATCTTTTGTGTCGAAGCCTCGAGATTTTATGGTAAGCCCAAGTTCGTAAAAAACTAAAATAATTGTTGGAATCACTTGACATTGCTAAACAAAGATCTACCGTACAGTTGTAAGAAGAATTAAATGAGTTATTCCGTGGGATTTCTAAATTAATTTCGGGCTAGTTTTCAGGCTAGACAGAATGTGATCGTTATTTGTTTTGCTTGAATTCGAAGTTTTCAGAACTCTACTCACAAAGTGCACGGGTACGCGTTGGTTCGATCTGACCTCTTTTGACTCTGTCAACACGTTGGTTCCAATTGACAATGAAAGAGCGCTTTCGCTCGATCGAATAAACAACACACACTCGAATCGATTCCAGAAAACAACTCGGGTCTTGATGAGCCTATCAATTATGCGATTCAAACGTAAGAAATTCAAGTCTGATACACCTAGTCCTTAAATAAACAAATTTCAGACAAATAAACCGAAATAAACGACTAATCCCATGCCAGAAAGAGTGCACACTAAATGATTCTTTGACAGCTAAAAATTGGTTACGTTTCGTCATCAACACCCTAAGTGAGACCAGAATCCTTGATTTGTACCCAAGACGATGAGCATCCCCGACTTTTTCATCTAGGATCTAGGAGTGCCTACTGCCCCCTGCCCCCCGGGTTTCGAACATCTCACGTCTAAGGCTGTTTTACAGTCGTTAGTTACGCTTTACGCTTTGAATTTCTGTTGCAAGTACTCAACATGTTACCGTAGAAATGATCAACATTGAATAGATTTTAGCACGAACGTTTTTACATATAGAAGCTTCGTGACAAATAGCTCATTTCCTGAGGGTGTCCTCATACAGGTTTAACCGTTCTCGATTGCCGAAAAAGAAGACATTAAAAGTTAGAAAATTGACGAACTGTATGAATTTTCGAACGATTCAAGCCTTGATTATATGATTTACACGATCAAAGGACAAGAGAATTGAGGAGAAATCGAACCACGCGTTTCGCTATTTATTTATACGGTATTATAAATGAATTCGAACCAACAAATTTTTGAAACGGATTTCAATATAAAAGTGTACGTTAAAAACATGGACGTTTCGACCGTTTGACGGTCATTTTCAAGTTGAAAGTAAAATTTTTGTATGCGCTCAAATATATACAATCGATTATAAGAATGCTAATGAGAGACTGACTACAGCTCTAAAACATTTACATAGAAACAATACAAGAAAATTACGGCATGAATAATAAAAACGCAAAGGCGATAGAAACGATATAAAAAGTGAAATAATTAAGTAAATAGCTTCGCGCGGATCGAGTCACTGTTTGTTCAGTTTTGGTTTAAGTTTACGAATAAAAAACAGTTCAAAAATCAAACAATCGAGTTTACTCTGACATTTTTTCAAAATCTCGAAAAGGTTGGGAGGCTGCCCGCTGAACAGGGCTGAATTTTGTTTAGTCGACGAGACGCGGAGGTGTCCTTGTGGTATAGTGACTCTACGTTGAACACATTTTTTGAAATTTCTACGATATCTCAAAAGGTAACAAAGAGAAAAAAAAAATCACTGACACTGGCTGGCAAAAATAAAAAAATAACAAAAAATAAAAACAGTAATGAGAATTATTACTTGCTTCACTGATCGGAAAAGAAGCGGCACTTTCTTTATAATTGTCTCCAACGAGGATCACCGATAACTTCATAAATGTTTTGAACGGTGTCGCATCTCCTTGTGTATTCTCTTACCAAAAATTGGATAACATGAAGAATAATCATTGGTGATTAAAGACGTTCTTTTGTACAGGCGTGGTCTGGTGTACTGTCATGGAACATTAGGAAGACTACTTTCTCTCACCTGTCTGGTTTTCCACTGGCAATCTTCCACACAAGACACTGGGGATCATTAGCATAAAAATAAAGAAACAGGGCAAAATGTTCACAATGATCGATTTCATCTCGAATGTGAGCAAGGGTACAAAGAAACTACACCGACACTGAATTTAGAGGAGAAAGGTCTGTGAGTTTGTGAGAGAATGGGACAAATGTATAATGCACTTATAGCAAGCAATGTTTCTTAGGAATTTCGCTATTGTATTGACGATTGTCCAATCGCCTAATAGGGTAATATACATATTCATGAATTTTTCATCCTACTACTTCATTGCTCGAAAACTAAAATGGATTTTAAAAGTGGGGTTCACTAGAGCAAAAAATATTGTTTGAGAGGCTCTTCAAAATTCAAGATGATGACTATCGTAATTAAGATTAGGTATTTTTGTTAGAATTGCATTTGGAACATGATGGACTAGGAAAACTGTTATTACAAGGAAAATTGCTATTACATTTCCAGGAAAATGGACTTTTAAGCGAGTTTGTCATAAAGACTTTCAATTTGGTGGAATTATTGGAATTTTTCACGTGTATGCCACTGTCAAGACGTTATTGGACTGAGTTTCGTTGTTGATGACTTAACTGAGCCAAAAAAGTAATTAACTGAGAATTTCGACGATTCTAACCATTTTGTCCCATCACGCTGTGTTATCTTATTAACCGATAAAATCGCACAAGGCGGGAGAAGTATATTTGATTCTTAACTGAGCAATAATGGAATTTCTGATCAGCGAAACATTTTCATATGAGCTAAAAGAGAAGTTTCCATTTTCCACCACAGATTTTGCCTAATTTGTCCGGCTTTATCCTTTCGAATATTACACAGAATTAGAATATACGAAACCAAAAGATTAAAGCCAGCTGAACGAAGATAAATCGGGTATAGGGTTTTGCTTTCAGTTCCTTGATGGAGCTTGAAATATATATTTTTTCTATTTCAACTCGGGTTTAAACTCTGGCAGGTTTTACACAAATCGCCTTAGTATTTATTTTTTTACTAGTTTAAGTCTACCTCTTATACCATTTTGTATTGTGCTGGATTACTAGAGGAAAGTTAAACAAAGAACGCGTCCATGTCAACTGTCAACCAGCCTGTTTAAAACTTGCTAATTGCAAGAGAGTTTTCACGAAATCTTCTCCGATTAGATAGAGTATACGTGTAGTCCAATGTTGTTTAAGAAGGTCCGACGAGAGTGCATTGACAGCCAGCAATCTGACCATAGGATGCTTACTCCTGCAACAGTTTTCAAATAAAGATTCGCTTGGACATAGTTGGAAATGGAGCAAGAATGTGTTTGGAATCTGGACTTGTTGACTTACTACAAAAATTATGGTTGGATGCTGAACAAAAGAGAAAAACAAATTTCGAATGAGTAATTATAAATTGATTTCTCAGGCTTGTGGACATTTAAGGAACAATGCGACCACAAGCTGTATTTGAAGTTCAATTAAGGGGCAAAGAATATTGTTATGCAATTAGATTTTAAGGGAAAGTGGAATGTATTGCTGGTGAGAAACTCCATTCCCTGTCCGTTGTGGGTTAGTAACTTCAAATTTGCTTTCCAGAGGTTCGTGTCACCTCCAAGACGAAAACCAAGATTGCCTCAAGATTATGTGCCCCGTCCAAACTACGCTGCAGAAATTTGAAAACGGTGTTTTCACTCTAAAAGCGCATCAAATGTTTTCTGTCCACACTACCCCGGAGAAATTTGAAAACGCAACATTCACGGGTCACTTGATTTGGATCTATGTTTGATAAAAACTTTGGCAGGGAAATTACATCATTATCTTGGTCTTTTCGGAAAATGTTGGTGATCTTGTAGTGGAGACGTTCGGAGATTATACCCTCTTTTCGGAGATTTTCCGAAAAGAGGGTATACCAGTACGGGTCGCGCACAAGTCATACACCCTCAGACGAGCTCTCTCTCAGAACAACACGGAACGGACATGCACGAGGGCCAACTGCCCTATCTCCAGCAACAAATTATGCTTATTACGCAACGCTGTTTACCAAATCACGTGTAACAACTGCAACCAATACAACATCGGGAGCACTACACGCTTTATCCACGATCGTGTAAGAGAACACCTGAACAATGACAACTCCTCCGTGAAGAAACACATTTCAAAGTGCCAAAACAAAGTCCACAAAGGCATCGAAATCAAGACCATTATACTAGAAAACGACTCCGCAAATCTACGACTGTTCGAAGCGTTTTACATACGAAACTACAAACCTGCCCTCAACTCCCGAGAGGAATGCAGCGAATCCGCGGACCTTTTATTCTAATAATTATTTTAACATATCTAGAGACTCTCTGTACTTTGACACTCGCTCATTAGATCATATCATTCGTTTTTATTCATATCTGTATCTTATTTATCTCATGCATTTTACCCTCCCCCCCCACATTCTTTCGCTTTTCACACGTTTTTACTTTACATCTGTATATAAGCCTTACGCGGAATATTTTTTCTTATCCCTGATGATGCCGTAGATCGGCGAAAGCTTGGATTTTTTAAAAGATTTTAATATCATTTTACAGTAGTGTAAGGCCTCAATTGCACTTTTACCAATTCATGACTAGAAAGAATTGAGCCTTAACCCAGAAATATCTTTTTCTGTTTTTTTTTTTCTTTTCATCTTGATGATCTGGAACACCTCTCACTGTTGTTGTTTATTAATTATACAGTGCAGGTCTTCGGAAGATTTGATTCAGTAATATCGTACAAAAATTAATAAGCTTTAATGAAATTATTGCAGTATAGACAATAGTCATTTGTTATATCTTTCCATATTTAATATATTTCCTGATGATAACACACAGTGTCATCTTTTTTATTAACTCTTTCCAATGAAATACAAGAAAAACAAAATGAAACTTAATAGAAATAAAAAGCATCTGTGAGAGAGTATACAACAGATTTTCATTCCTATTTAAGTATTGTCTACATGTAGAAATTATTCCTGCTAACATGGGGGCTAGACAGGTGCAGGACTATTATAATATTAGGTCTTTTATATATAAGGGAGCCACGGCTTTAAGACGTAATACAGTAATTATCCTCAACTTCTTAAAGGACCCTAGTCAGCCTCTTCTATTTTCGATGCCATCAAAATTACTGATATTGCATGGTGAGGAGAAGTCTTGTTACTTTACTGTAAGTTGTGTTCCTGAAAGTATGTCCCTTTATCTTTAGTAGCTTCACAGTAATTTTCTTTGCTTTGACATACTCCAAATAAAACATAAAAGCCAAACTCTTATATGTAAGCAAAAACAAAGGTGTGGCTGACTAGGGCCCTTTAAGGGGAGTTTTAGATGGCTCCAATGCATTGGGAACGAGTGTTAAAAAAAAAAAAATTAAAAGCGCAGTTATTGAAGTTACCTCTGCTGCACCCTGCCACCCCTGTCCTGTAACCAGTACCCATTTATACATCTGGGCGACGAGAGACACTATGAGAATACGAACACAATGCAATGATCCCCAATAGGGGTCCATTGCACCAACCATTGGGCCATCGTGCCTCCTCCTCCACAGGGTTAGAGTGGAGTTTACCCTAACATGACAGTTATAAGGCTAATAACCTTCTACAGGGGCAATTTGAGTGTGTTAAAGCCTTTTAACATTGCGTAACCGATAGCAACTTAAGGCAACTTTAGGCGACTTGGGGTGACTTAAGGCGACTTAAGGCGACTTTAGTCGACTTAAGGTCGACTCAAGGTCGACTTAAGGTCCCAGAGTAGGCCTCATCAGATTCCTGTAACATCTTCGTTGTGGTCTGCTTGAGTGCTGTTCTTGGTGTCGGGTGTACGAGCGTTGTTTTCCAGTGAAAGGATAAAAAAAAAAGTATAAATATTTTTGGTTGAATTTTTCTTGACTGAATCGCAGACCATTTTTTTAATTTTAAGTTTTTTCTTTTTATTGCCACACACTTATAATATTCGCAATCACATATACGTATATTACTCACAATACTAATACAACTACTTACTCTACCTACAGTACTAAATCCACTTACATTTCATTACAAGACTAATGCCTACCTACATATTACCCAAAAGTTACATTATAATCTATACGGTTCTAAAAATATAGTGTAATATAAGCTCACTTGTAAACAGATTGCTAATTAAGGTACAAAGCCCATGCATAAATCACACTTCTCATTAGTTTCAACACATATAAACTTTTCTGTTTCATACTTAACTTTTGTCTTTAGTTTAAAGGGGTTTATGATAGGAGGAGTCAGATTTCTTCTGCAATCCCATATATATAATTTAGCGACTAGTAGCAAATAGTTCAGTAAAGGGTAGTTTGCGTTAATTATGCCGATTATGACATCTTGCAGAGTAAGGGGGACGAATTCTCTTGTCAGTAAGTAGAAAAAGTATTCAAAATCTTTCCAAAAGAGTTGCACAAGGCTACAATAATAAAGGAGATAGTGAAGGGTTTCTGGTTCTGATTTACAGAACGAACATTACTCCTCTTTGCAAAGATTCTTTTTAACCAGGCTAGCCGTAATGATTTAACAAAACTTTTGACTCACAGACCTGCATATTCTTTAATTTGATTGGACGTTTGGGCGTAAAAAGGCTGACTGACCAAACATGCAATTTTAATTTCAACCTCAAATAAACTGAAAATTGGGATTTCTGTGAATTCTTTGAGTGTTTTTCTTTTTCTTTTTCCTCTTTTGAAATGCTGCTTTATATATTTATAGTAGCACAGTTATCTCGTTCTCTTTCTGGTAATTGAATTTTAAACATTCATAATCGTCTTGCTCATACAGCGATTAGCGAATCAGACTCATAGAGCGATCAAAACGAAATCAAATTTAAGTACGAATGTCGGTAGAAAGCAAGTGATTTTTTTTTTTACAAAATGAAGTGAAAAGAAAAAAAAAAAAATAGGAATAGAGAATCCAGTTGCTCTGTAATCTTGTTTTTCTCTCACGGTTTTCTTTTTCCTGGACGGGTTTTGTGCAAAAAAGATATGTTAGTGCTACAGATATGCTACATCAATAGACGTGTGTCTTAGCGTTCTTATTTCCAAAGTGAACTCGTTCAGTCAAAACACTGGAAGTCATTAATACAATAACGAGAAGAGAACAAAATCTTCAAAACACTGAAGCGCCTGCATGTCCAATTTAGAAAACTTATGTGGCAAAAACTGTGCGAGATTCAGCGCCAGAGTTGGCTGTAGCACACTGCCCAGAAGACATAACAGTGCAAACTGAATTACGTTATCAAAAATTTACCTAGTGGAATGAATAGATTGTCCAATGAGGCGGGTCTAATTAACAATTGTTCACCGAAGTGGAGGTGAATAGTGATGGATATTTACCGAGTCGCAAAGCGTCGGGGTAAATATCCACCACTTTCACCAACATTAAGGTGAATAATTGTTTGTACCACACAAGTTGAATAATCAGCCGATAAAATTTGCTCCTTGATAATCGAAACGAAACGGGAAGCCATTTTGTTTTTCTTCGTTTGCTCAGAGGTGAATAGTTCTTGCTATTCACCTCCGAGCGAAGGAATCAGAAAGCATAATTCACTTACGTGGTATATACGTAAATAAATAAATAATGACTTTATTGAATAACACAATTACTGATAAAGCCAGTAGTTCTCATTGTGGTCCTTAAAATCTACCAAACAAATACAATTACAAAATAATTCAAATAGAAAAATACAAAGAAAAAATACAATTGAAAATTCATTAAAAATTTCTACTCATAATAAAGTTGTCAGTCTAAAATTCCGATCTTTGTATTTCTTGAACATTAGATTTCTAAATTTACGAGGGGAATGAGGCCCCTCGTAGTACTGTCTTGATTGTTCCATAGGCTAGTGCCACTTGCAAAAAACGAACGTTTGCCGGTCTTGGTGCTAAAAAAAGGAGTAGTTAAGTCCATGTTAGCTGACACCCGAGTTGTGTAATGCTGTCTGTTATTGACAAAACGAATATAATGATTAAAGTAATCAGGACACTTCCCATGGATAAGGCTATGCATAATACTCAGTTTCCTAAAATTATGTCACTAATGGAGATCCATCCTAGTCTCTTGAAAAGGCCAACTGAACTTTCACAGATGCTAGCATCTAAAATTACTATTTCACAACGTTTTTGAATTCTGAGGAACCTATTTAAATTATCAATCTTAGTGTTTCCCCACACTGAACAACAATATTCAAAGATTGGATTAATTAAAGCGTTGTATAGCAATTTTTTTAAATTGCTAAATCTACCTAAAATTCAAATTCAAATTCAAATTCAAATTGCTAAAAGTACCTAATTCTGTCACTTTATTTAGGTACTTTTTGGCTCTTTTAAGAAGGCTGACCCTAGAATTTAACTTAGTGATCATGTTATCTATATGGCTATTCCAATTAAGATGTCTGTCTATCTTCACGCCAAGTAGCTTTCCGTTGACGGCGTCTTTGATTTCAATACCTTGCAAAGAAAGGTTGAGCAATGGGTTTGTCCTCTTAGAAAGCTTTTGCTTGGTTCCAATAAGTATGGGTTATTGACCAAGTGTGAGGTCAAGATGGCTGGATATTGGCAAAGTTCTTTTTTTGCGTGTTTATGGACCGAGACGGAGTCGAGGTCCATAAACTCGCAAAAAAAGAACGAGGCCAATATCCAGCCATCTTGACCGAACAAGCTTGGTCAATAAAGGATTTATTATATGGCTTTCGCGGAAATTTTTCTTGCGGGACACGGCGGGAAGTCCCGAGCGGGCAAGATAGCTCCATCTTGCCCGCTCGGGTAGCCAATCACAGCGCAGGATTTGATTCATCTTGCCCGCTCACGGAGCTAGCCATATGATAAGTAATTGTTTTGTTTTCTTTGCGTTTGCGACCGTCCTGTTTAGCGAGAACCAGTGATCCGCTTTGTTGAGACTTCCCTGAAGTCCATGTTAGATATGCAAAGGATTGGAATTAGTCATCCATATTGTGGTGTCATCAGCGTAAATATCTACATTGCAATCAGGTATTGCTAGTGGAAGGTCATTGATTTACAACAAGAAGAGGACGGGGTCCAGGATAGAGCCTTGTGGAACGCCTCGAGTGATTGAAAGTGCATCGCTGTGTTCGATCGAGTAGGTAAGATTCAAACCACTGCTGGGAGATATTATCAATGTGATACATATTAATTTTTGATAAAAGTAAGCTGTGGTCTACCAAATCAAAAGCTTTACTAAGGTCCAGCAATACCGCACCTACAAGTTCTTTCGAGTCCATAGCTTTGAGCCAGTTGTCAGTAAGGCTCAAAAGTACAGTTTCACAGGAATGATAAGGGCGATATGCTGATTGTTTACTATGTAAAAGCATGTGCGATGTTAAGTAATCAAGGTACGATCGCGCGACATGCCTCTCTAGAGGTTTGGATATTACGGGTAGTATGGAGATGGGGCGATAGCTGCTTCTATCATGGACTGAGTTGTTCTTGTGGGCAGGAATCAGTTTCGCTCTCTTGAAGTTGTTTGGGAGAGCACCACTTGCAATGCTAACATTGTAGATATGATTAAGGGAAGGAGCGATAGCGTTCAAAGCTTGCTTTAAGGATTTAATTCCAATTCCGTCAAGTCCAGTAGCTTTATGATCAGGAATGTTCTTAAGATCTTCAACCACCTGTTTTACATTGATTGGCGGGATGTGGAATACGGTTGAACTATTGATGTGAGTTTCTACAAAATCAGTGAGTCGATGACTTTGCTCCTTAGTATTCATTGCTGAGATGACCTTATCTGTGTTTTGTTGGATATTAAGAGCGAATTTTTCTAATTTGCAAACATAAGGGGTGGTGAATGGCAAATACGAGACTTTGCGAGACGGCGAGACCAGCGCTTTTCTTTGCGAGCCCGAGACATATTAACTTTTTAGATTGCGAGACCGAGATTTCAAAGTGTTTTGAGTGCGAGCGCGAGGGGCTCAGACTCTTAATATTCGAGCCCCAGATTTAGTTGAGAGCTATAAGAATGAGCGAGAATGAGCTTGTACAGAAGTCTTACAAAGGAGCCTTTTGTCGTAAATACTTGTGCCTTTACACAGTTCCACAGGGGACAACAGATAAGTTCTTCGACTTCGTGGATTTCATCATGAGCTATCGCGGGTTGTGTGTGGCTTCTTGATTCCCCTTTTAGCCTTTTAGCCAGCCTTTGCGAACAAGCTGGAACTGGAAATTCGACTATAACACACTACGTTAGGATATCCTAGAACAAAATGACGTTGCGGTAAGTTTTGTAGCTTTTTGTGGAATTCAGACAATTTGGCAGGAGTTAGGATTAACCTTTCTTGGAAATTTGAAACTTGCTTTATAGAAATTCAATATCAAGTGACGAGAAGACGTCATTTATTAAAACAAACAAACGAATCGGAACTTCGAAACCCTTCTAATCTTGCAAAAAGTCGAGACTCCGAGAGAGCTTCGTATAAAAATCGAGACTGCGAGACGCGCATAACCGCTAAAAAAACGAGACTGTGAGACCCATGAAACTCGACAAAAATTTTGCGAGACCCAGATTTTTCGAAGAACCATTCGCCACCTCTAACATAGCACGGCAGAAGTTGAAAAATCGAATTTTCTCTCTTTTTCTCCACAAATAACCCTTAGGGCTGGTTCACACTTTGACATGAGCATAAGAAAAATATGTGTGAATCGGGGTTACATAAGCATAAGCATAAGGATGGCTATTGCGCAAACGCAGTTCACCTCTCAGGAATCAAAGATAGCGGATAAAGAAGTCGAAATTGGATTGTTGCTACTGTTAAGCCGTAGAAATCGAAGAAGATTGCTTATGCAAAGACAAACGCAAAGAAAACCGAGAAAGGTCTGGATAAGAGACATTTTTACGAGAAGAAAGACACAAGGCGATTATTATAACCTTGTACAAGAATTAAAACTGGGAGACAGAGACTTTTATTTCAGGTAAAGCTTACTTGTAAGGGGGAATATTACAATGTGTATGTTTAGTGGTAGATAGGTGTAATTAAAACGTTGCATGTTGTGTACAGCAATTTAGGAGACTAAGTGTTTTATGGGAAATGAATTCTTGCAAATTTTTAAAGAAAGAAGGAATCAGAGAAGGCAAGACAACAGTGAAATAGTGATTAATATTTTAGAAAGTTTGTAAGTTACTTCCATCCATTCATCTATGTTTATTCTCTTATCCATCGCACAACTAACCAACATAGACTTGAACTAACTTTTTAGATTAGTAACAGAAATTTGTTTGAGCCTAAAAATGTATCAGAACATCTGGTCTTTTTTACATTGATAGATACTAAGAATGTCTCCAGAGACATTTGAGCAACTACTTACCATGGTAGGTCCTATAATCTCCAAGAAAGATACCTACATGCGAGAGGCAATTGGGGCTGCTGAACGTTTATCCCTAACAATCCATTACCTTGCTGAAGGGGCAAGCCAGCAATCAATGTCATTTCAGTATCGTATTAGTCGCTCAACAGTCTCAGGAATCATCCATGAAACTTGCCAAGTAATTTGGGAAGCACTTCATGAGGTATATCTCAAACCACCATCAAACAAAACTGATTGAAAAGAGATATCCAAAGAGTTTGAAGAATTATGGAACTGGGAGCGATAGATGGCAAGCATGTCTCAATACAGTGTCCTCTGAAGAGTGGGTCATTGTATTACAATTACAAAGGCTATTTTAGTATTGTACTGTTAGCTGTACGTGATGCACACTACACCTTCACATTCACAGACATAGGTGGTTATGGGAGTACTAATGACAGCAGTATTTTCAACAACACTGATATATTCAGAGCTGCTGAACCTGGAGCTCTGGATTTCCCTGATGCTGAACAACTTGATGGTTTTACCGATGACCTAATCCCTTATTTCTTTGTTGGAGATGAGGCATTTGCGCTAAAAACCTGGATGCAACGGCCATATCCAGATCAAAACTTGTTTTTTTTTTTTTTTTTTTTTTTTTTTTCTATTTATGCAATTTATTTACAACTCGAACACTTACACTCCTAATAATACACATGAAAAAATTACTCGATTCTGATTGGCTAAGAGCAGTGCAGTTCAAGTGTAACACCAGTGCAAAAAGTGTAACATTAGTGCAAAAAGTGTAACACCAGTGCAAATTACACATCGAAATTCTGGATTATGATTGACTGAAAGGAAATAGGAACTTTTCCAGGAAAATGATATCACGTAAAATGATGACGAAAATTTTTTTTTTTTCACAAACTTTTTTTTTTTGGTTTTGCAATAACACAAGGGAAACCAATGCTTACTTACAACACTAACTCTATTTACATTATATTGCTCTAATTATTTACACTATTTAAATTACAATAACTAAACGACTTACATTACTAACAAATACAGTTACACGACTTACACAATTAAGAAATACAGTGACGACAAGGGGCAAAGAAAAAAAAAAAACTGAGAAGAAAAATAGCTAGTTATCATTACAGCTTGAGGTTGTAGTACAGAAACATAAAAAAACAGACCAAAGGCATGTGGTACATTAAAAGTAAAATGAGTTATGCATCTGACAGGAGATTAGAAATAGATTAATGGGTAGGAGATAGATAACCCTACAGAAAATATAATCTAAAATATTAATTAAATCCTCATATATCCTGTAAGAGGTTTCCATTTCTTCGTGTCTCCACTTTTTGTTTCTATCTCATATTGTAATTTTAGTGTGCATATGAAAAGCGTAAGATTTGGATGATCATTTTTTGTTTTAGCGTGCTAAGAGAAAGTAGTAATTTATAAGAAGCGCAAATTGAGAGATATCTGGCCTCAGACCCAAAGCAGTAATATTTGTCAAAGCATAATCTCTAGGAAGTAAATTTAAGTTTTTCAGCCATTCAGTAGTTTATTCCAAAAGTGAGATGTTTGACGGCATGACCAAAAAAGATGAATTATTGACTCAGAGGAGGTGTGACAAAAACTGCACTTTTCATCGCCCTGTCATCTTGAAAATTAGAATCAGTCCGAAGAGACTTTACAGCCGATATTAATCCGTAGAAGCTGAGAGGGCGAGGGTCTATTTCATACTTTCAGCGGAAATCATTTAACGAGAGAAAGTTGTTGTCCGGTCCTAAAAGATGTTTCACCCGAGTTATTCCCTTGGTGAACCAATTTTAAAAAAAAAAACTGTTTTGTTGGCTATCTTTATTAGGGAGTTATGCCAAAGTTGTTGATCCAGAAAGTGATCTTTCGATGTTATTTCAGGTTCAAAGTTAACTTCCGCCCAGATTCCTAATGGTTCTTTTAAAAAGGCATCCGAAGTTGTTATTGTCGATAAGGTGTCTCTAACGTTGAGGTTGTAGGAAAAAAAGTTTTGACAGCCATATTCTTTTAGGGTTATATCAAAAAAGATTTTCCATTTTCCCTTATTGTTGTTATCTAAATATTTTTTAATCCATGTGGTTTTGAGAGATTTATTGCAGGAACTAATATCAATCATTTTTAGGCCACCACCACCGAAATCATTGATCATTACCTTCCGTTTTATCTTGTCGCCTTTACCGTTCCATAGAAAAGTGTAGAGTAAATCATTTATTTCTTTTAAAACCCTGTAGTTTGAGCGAAGAGGCGATAGTAGATAAACCAATTGGGAGACCACTAGTGATTTGATAACAGTGATTTTCCCTAACAATGTGAGTCGGCGGTATTTCCAGCATCTCAGGATTTCTTTCACTTTTTCAAGTTTCTCATTGTAGTTTAAAGAGGCAGATAGTTCGGGATCTGTTGAAATCCATAGGGACCTAGGGATTTTACTTTGTCTTTTGGCCATTTAAGCTCTTTTCCTGATAACAGAATTTTATCACTTCCAATACTTGCGCCAATCCATAGAGCTTCCGTTTTCTTATCATTGAGTCTGAGGCCAGAGACTTTGCAAGGGATGAAAGGAGAGATTCACGTGACCCGTCTAATATAAGTGTTGTGTCATCGGCATACTGACTTAACTTAATTTCCACATTATTTACAGAGATTCCCTTTATATTAGTATTTTTCCTAATTGCCGTGGCCAGCACCTCTGTCGATAGGATAAATAAATAAGGTGAGAGCGAGCAGCCTTGCCTAACACCTCTTTGAATTTCAAAAAAATTACTTGCCCATCCATTATTCAGAATACAGCTTTCAGTATGACTATACAGGGTTTTCACCCAGTTAATTAGCGAAGCACCAAAACCGTAGGATCTTAATGTTCCATGTATGAAGGACCATTCGAGAGAATCAAATGCCTTTTCAAAGTCAATAAAAAGTAACAGGCCCGGGATATTCTTTTCTGTGGCATATTGGATAATAGAGTCAATGAGTCTGATATTTTCGCCTATAAATCTGCCCTTCAAAAATCCTGTTTGATCGTGATTGATAAGGTTTGGAAGTACTAATTTAATTCGGTTTGCAATAGATTTTGCTGCGATTTTGTAATCAGTGTTCAAAAGGGTAATAGGCCTCCAATTTTTGATGAAGTATAGTTCCGCATCTTTTTTTGGAATTAGTTTTATAACCCCTCGTCTTTGTGTTACTGAGAGGCAGCCAGAGTCAAAAGCATAGTTGAGGGCCGAGATTAAAAAAGAAGAAATGTCTTTCCAAAAAACTTTGTAGAATTCGGCGGGAAGTCCATCCGTGCCTGGCGTTTTGTCAGACTCCATCTTCTTCAGGGCTTCGAAACATTCCTTTTGAGTTAAGGGGCCTTCACATAAAGTTTGTTCTTCATTGGTCAAAGAAGTGGAGTTCACTTCAGAGAGGAATGTTGACTGGATGCTGTCGGGGCTTTTTGACGTATAAAGATTTTTATAAAAAGCCGTACATTCAGATAAGATATCTTTGTCTGTGGTGACAAAGTCGGTGTCATTAATTTTTAATTGACTAATTGTTCCTTGTTTACAGTGCCTTTTTTCGAGGTTTAGAAAATATCCGG